>NC_136421.1:288332245-288604745 GCF_052625555.1 Lactuca saligna
CTGAATTTTACATATGAGAACATAGTGGAAAATTCAATTTATTAAGGGTGATTATGGTAAACTAAAGAAATTTGTTAGTTTTGGTAACCCTAAATCCTCATTAGATCCAGATTACCCTGACTTGTTTCCAAAGCAACTAATGACGACCCAACCCTAATGAAATCCTAATCCCGTTTAATATATAAACGGTTCTCCCTTCTCATAATAATAATAATAATAATAATAATAATAATAATAATAATAATAATAATAATAATAATAATAATAATAATAATAATAATAATAATAAACGGTAGATAAGTGAATAAAAGTGTTAGTGGAAGACATTAGTAAGGATGTGGCATTCCCAGCCAAGTGGTTAAGTTGTTTGTTATGTAAATAATTCACCCGAGATCGAGTCTTAGCACCCCCATTTTTTTTATTTTTTCCTGTCCTTCTTCAATTTAGGGTTTCTTATTTTTTATTGACCGTCTCCGCCTCCATTTTAGCAGGCTCCATATCGACTCCTACACTTCTTCTCGCTTCTGTCTTCCTCCCTTCTGTCTTCTTTGAACGGTACCCAAAAACCCCTCGTAGCTCGTCCCTTCTCCGGCGCATTCACCTTTTTTCAGGCGTTCCTTCCCTCTCCGGTAGCATAGTCCTCCGTCATTAACCCTCTTTGCTCGATTTCTTCTCCCACAAAGGAAAACCTAGTCCTGATGATCATCGTAAACCTCTTTTCAGGCGTTCATTCCCTTATGGTGTTGAGTGAACAAGGTAGGCTGTAGATTGATGCTTCGTTGGTTTATGTCGATACCATAGTTAATGGGCATTGAAGAATTACAGGTTGGGAGAAGTTTTGGACTCTCTAGATGAGGGAGTTGGAGACGGCGGCCTAGGGTAATCTGGTAATTTTGCAACTGTGAATCTAGTTCTTTCTTGCAAGAACCATACGGGTATTGGTAACCAGTGTTACCCAAGTTGGATCATGTGTTGTTTTGTGATGGTGAGTCGATTTCAGGCATGAATGAGACTTGATGATCATCGTACCAGATTGGTTCATGCTCGCTTGCTCTCCTGATCATAGCGGGTAGTTGTTTCTTGAAAACCCTACACACCACCCACCTTTCTTCCTGTTTTCAAATAAAAGAGATTGAATTGAATAAACTAGGCATTATATATATATATATATATATATATATATATATATATATATATATATATATATATATATATATATATATATATATGATCGATAGTATATATTAAATCCTCATTGGAAATCTTTGTATTTATTAGTATGTTATTGTATTCCATTTCAGTTTTGTCAAACTTTTCCAAACATAGAAGATGATTTAAATGATTTTCATAGGATAAGTGTTAGGGTTGAGCTAAATAATTGTTGTGTAACTTATTTTGAAGAGCATACATTGGTTATAGTCAAGTGAACCTATATTTTTGGTTGAGTTACAAATTAACTTATATCTGTTTCTTTTGTTGGGATTAGATATATTGTTTATATCTATTTGTTTCTTCTGTTACAGGTTGAAAAGGGAGAAGATGCTACAATAGTCGCTTGAGACCTGTACATGTTGATTTAAAAGACTCTGGTACCTTTTTTACTTTCTTTGTAGTGGAGATAATTAATCGAGTTATTGAGCTATGAGTTTATGTTTAGAAGCACTAAATTCGAATATTAGATGTGAAAAGAGAGGAATTTTCTGTTCTTAGGGCTGTTCAAGTTGTAGGTTGCATAAAATGCTTATTTTGAATCAAGCATCAACACACCACCATGTCGTTTGTAGGTTGCATAAATTCTAGAAAATGATTGCTTTTAAATCCAACTCATGTTTATGGGTATCTTGCAACTAAATTTGCTTAAGTGGTTGGAAAGAAAAGCATAATCCAAGGACTCTATTTGCATTTGGGTAAGATTAAGTAAACTTTTGTGTAACTACTATGCATCTATGAGTTAGATTTTCACTAATATATTGCTCAATAGCCTTTGGTCATGCTATTATTTTATGATTTCTGCAATTACCATGAACTACTTTAAATTCGGTATATGGAACCTAAACTATTACATAAGCATGATACCCAATTGTTGCAAGATATATGGAAAAGTTTGACAAACTGTTCCCATTTGCTCAATATATATTGTTTCACCTTTGCTCAATGTTCCTAATTATGGCTATAATAAACAAATAAATAAAGTACATTGCTATATTTGTATTTTTCGTGATCATTGATTATGATGTGTTGAAACAGGAACAATTGGAAGCCTTTGATTCAAAACTCAAATTGAAGAACACTTGTGAGCCTTTAACGATTCAACATACCCGATAATTTGCCAAGTAATCCACCAAGTAATTCTCAATTTTATGTTTGTAAGCATTTAGTTAAACATTTGTAGTTGACACTTTTAATGTGTATTATTAGACAATATTCATTAGTAATATGTATTTTGTATTTGATACTTTTTTTAGGTTTATTAGTTTTATTATAATATTATTTGTTTTGTAGTTGAATTTCAATTTTATTATAAGTTTAATGTAAATGGTTTTTTCAATATTTTGGACAGAAAAAAGCTGGATTTTTTAATAATTCTGTGCTGTTTTTTTTAAAAAATAAAAAGTAATTAGTTACGGATTACCTACAGAAAATCCGTAGCTATTTACTTCCGTAGTTATTCCGTAGCTATTTAGTTTCGTAGCTATCCATTTCCGTAGCTATTCCGTAGCAAATCCGTAGCTATTTATTTCCGTAGCTATTCCGTAGCTATGGTAGCTACGGAAAATTCCGTAGCTATTCCGTAGCAATTCCGTAGCTAATCCGTAGCTATAATTTAGCCACGGGCCATTATGCTACAACCATTTTTCCGTAGCAATTCTGTAGCAATTTGCTTATAGCTACGGAATAGCTATGGATTGTGCTGTAGCTATTGGACTAGTTTTCTAGTAGTGATATATATATATATATATATATATATATATATATATATACTAGCCGTTTACCCGCGCAAAGCGGCGGGCGATAAATAGTTTGTTTCGACAATTAATTTATTTTCGATGGAGAATGATTATTTTCAATTCAATCATTAGTTTGTTTTAGGAAACATGTCATATCAAAAATAAAGAAAATTCATGAAATGATCAAATTATAGGGTGTTGAGTATTTATTTGGATGAAAAAAGATTTGATCAAAACTTTGGAAGAGAAGATTTATAGGAGTTTGTTTAAATTTTAATATTATTTTATTAATGATTAGTTGTACAATTAGCTTAATGATTTGGACGTCTTAAAAAAATATTATTATTTTATTCAATCTATTTTTAGAAATAGTGGGATTTGTTTTATAAGATAGTAAAGATATAATATATATAATAGACGGTATTCAAACTATTGACGATATTAGCAAAACTATTGACGATATTAAAAGTTGAATAACTATAAGAAATAAGATACAAACTTTTTTAATTCTATTACCTATTCAAACTTGTTCCTTTGATTCATAAAACTTAAAAAAATTGATGTAACTAATAATATACACAAAAGCCAACTCCAGTCCGCAAGAACAAAATGAAAAAATTGACAAAATGTGATAACTTACGGTTTACCTATCATATTGAACCCTTGGCCCATAAAATCAAGAAAAAAATCATTTATCTATTTCATAGTCTACTCTTTGAGACTACATAAGCATCTAATAAACATACACTTGAATTAAAATTTTTGGGAAAAAAATTACTTACGACGATTACACAATTAATTGTAAGAAACGAGTATCTTACGAAGATTACATATCCACATAAAAGGTAATTATATTTGCAAATGCAATTATAAATGCATTATGAAAAAGCAATTACACGAAAGAAAAAAAATACTTACGTGAACATCTTCCAGAATGAGACTCAAGAACGAACATTACAATCCACCCTTATTGTCGGCGGATGTTAATATAAAAAGTAAATAAGAAACTTCTTGCTGGCGACTGTTAACATCTTGGAGAATGAGGAACCTCTTGCCGACGATGATTGGAATGAAACGATGGTGCTGGTGGGGTGAAGACGATGTTATTTCAACGAGTATATAAGAAACTGTTTGCAGATTTTGTTGGAGATGAAATCGGCGATGGTGGAATATGTTTTTCAAGGTGTAGAACGACGATATTTGAAGAGAAATAAGTAGACGAAGTAGTATGTGTCGATGATGCTGAACAAGATGATTTTGTAGGGTTTCAAAATTGATTATCCTAATTTAAAGGGATATTAAATGTTTTGAATATTTTCAATAATTAAATATTGTATAAATTACTATTATACCCTTAAACAATTTATCAATTAATTATTTTTTTCCTAATTTGTGATTGGTGCATTCATGCACACCATGGGGGGCTTAGAATGGGGGAGGGGGGAAGTGGGCAGCTGCACATAGCTTAATTTTTTTATTATATATTTTTCTTTAAAAATACAAAATTATAATAAAGATAATGACCATTTTTTTCTTATTCGTCCTGGACCTTTAAGAATATTTTATTTTTTAGAACCGACCCTGATGCACACAATAATTGTGAGAAACATTTGAACCTACTTCTTTCTCTTTCTCTCTCTCTCTCTCTCTCTCTCTCTATATATATATATATATATATATATATATATATATATATATATATATATATATATATATATATATATATATATATATATATATATTCGATCCACTTATTCCTACAAAATAAAAGTAAGGGTTGAATAGGTATTTTAAATTTCGATATAACTATAATGATTTTACACTCCAATAAATACTTATAAAAATATTTATAAACATAAAAAAGGAAATATAATATTTTGAAAGTTTATTAAAGATATAAATGACATTTAAATATTAAGGTGCAAATATAATAGTTTGATTTTTTCCTTAAATTTATACAATTAAAAACGTGGTAGTTACATAAAATATCTTTTTAAGAGAATTAAATTAGTGCTGACTTTGTGAACTTGTCTATATATGCAAATCTTAAAGCACGTACTAGTGAGTAATGACCATCTAAACTTTTCCACCAACCTTAGGTACTATGTGTCTGCAGAGTTTGTTGTTTGGTGTGTCTAACAATTCAAAAACACACAACATACGAAACCAACAAAATAGAAGGTTTGCAAATGCCGGTGCATACTCCAAGATTGTGAAAAAGTCGCTCCAGTTTTCATCAAGAATAAAATACTGAATGCTAGGTTATTAGGCAATAATATTAGATATATATTACGAGTATGCACGCCTTGACATGCAAAGATCTGGTGACATAACAGAAACCCACAACTTATTCTGAAACCCTAGTCCTAATTAACCCTAGTTAACCCTAGGATCGATACCCTAACTGCTTTTAATCTTTCACTACCATAGTCTTTAACACTTTCAACAAAGATAACCGAAGTCAAAATTGGGCTAGAGATTGCTGGACATCGTCTTGTTTGAGATCAGCGGAGATAGTGGTTGTGACTGGGAAGAGTTGTAGGGTTTTGGGTGGTACTCTTGTGCAATATGGAGCGATATCACCAGGATCCATCATCATCATAGTCACAAATCGACAATCGCAGATGAGGTTGCAGGTTTGAGCAGATGGGAGATCCCCCTTCCAGCTTGATGCATCTTCAAGTCCACTAACCTAAACCCAGATTAGAAAAATAAGATATATAAATGACTACTTAATTAATTTTCCAAAGTAATATCAATAAAGGAGTTGAATAATTACATGATGAAGAGGAAGACCGGGCTGATGATGAGCAGGATAAAGGTGATGTTGCTGGAACAAATTCATGAACTTCTTCCGAAGCTTTTGTCGCTCGCGAGCTTTGCGATTTTGAAACCAGTAGAAGACATTCTTGCCTTGTATGTGGCCGAAACTGGATAATCTTTCTGTTATTTGCTGTACTTGAGCTGCAGATGGAGTTTTCAGGCCGCCTCTATACATTCTTTGTAACAACATCAACTGATCCGGCGTCGGATACCATCTGCTGCTTCCACCACCGCTGCTGCTTGTTACCTCTTTCACATACACCGAAGACATTTTTCACACTGTTACTTTATATGGATCTTTGTAGACTCTTTTTGTTTTCCTTAAAAAGGCAAACACGTGTTTGTCTTAAGGAATATTGTCGAGTATAAGTGATATTTATAGACAGGTTAATGCGTAGGTGGATGATTCCATGTCCGTACTTTGTTTGCATGTCCTTTGTTGACTCAAATAAAAATTAATGAGCATGGTATAACGACAAGGTCGAAAATTGCAGCCATGCAACTTTTTTTTTAATATATATATATATATATATATATATATATATATATATATATATATATATATATATATATATATATATATATATATATATATATATATATATATATATTCAAGATCAAATAAGAAGAAAATTTTTGGTAGGAAGGTAAGAAGTTTCTTTTCTACATATTTTTTTCACGAACAAACAAAATGAATCATTAGATGATTCATTTGTAAGATGATTCACAAGATAGAATTCTCAAAAAAACATCTCGATGATTCATTTATATAATGATTTTGTTGTTATTCACTAAAATTGTTATAAAAGTGATTTTTTTCTTAATTTACTTAAAAATGAATCATGAAAATGTTTTTTTGAGAATTTTTTCTTGTGAATCATCTTACAAATGAATCATCTAGTGATTCATTTTTTTTGTTCGTCAAAAAAATATGTAGAAAAAAAACTTCTTACCTTCCTACCAAAAAAATTTTCTTACCGGATCTATATATATATATATATATATATATATATATATATATATATATATATATATATATATATATATATATATATATATATATATATATATATAGGTTCAGGTTATTTGAGACCATTCTAATTTTGTAAGACCGTGAGACCAAATCTAAAAATAATTTTAAAATATAAAATAAATGAAAAAAATACAAAAATTCCTTTTTTAAATATTATTTTCGGAACTTGAATTATCTAAAAAAATAAAATAAAAATTAAAAAAAAAAAAACAAATCCCGTTTTTTTTTTTTTGAAAAATACGTGAAATATTCTAAATAGAATATTACACTGACATATTCTAAAAAATAATTTTAAAATGCAAAATAAATGGAAAAATCTAAAAATTCTTTTTTTAAATATTATTTTCGGAACTTGAATTAACTAAAAAAATATATAAAAAATAAAAAAATCCTTTTTTTTTTTGAAAAATACGTGAAATATTCTAAATAGAATATTACACTGTACATATTCTAAGAATATTTTTAAAATGCAAAATAAATGGAAAAATCAAAAAATTCTTTTTCTAAATATTATTTTCGGAACTTGAATTAACTAAAAAAAATAAAAATAAAAATAAAAAAAATAAAAAAATGCGTCTCACGGTCTCACAAAATTAGGCCGTCTCATAGGTTCAGGTTCATTTGAGACTATTCTAATTTTGTGAGACCGTGAGACCAAATCTAAAAATAATTTTAAAATGCAAAATAAATGGAAAAATCCAAAAATTCTTTTTTAAAATATTATTTTCGGAACTTGAATTAACTAAAAAAAAATTAAAAATTTTTTTAAAAAAATCCGTTTTTTTTTTTTGAAAAATAAGTGAAATATTCTAATTGGAATATTACATTGACATATTCTAAAAAATAATTTTAAAATGCATAATAAATGGAAAATTTTAAAAATTCTTTTTTTAAATATTATTTTCGGAACTTGAATTAACTAAAAAAAATAAAATAAAAATAAATTTCATTTTTTTTTAAAAAATACGTGAAATATTCTAATAGAATATTACACTGACATATTTTAAAAAATAATTTTAAAGTGAAAAATAAATGGAAAAATTCAAAAATTCTTTTTTTAAATATTATTTTCGGAACATGAATTAACTAAAAAAAATAAAAATAAATAAAAAAATGCGTCTCATGATCTCACAAAATTAGGCCGTCTCACATGAACCTATATATATATATATATATATATATATATATATATATATATATATATATATATATATATATATATATAGTTAGGTTTATATATAATCGTTATATATTGTGTGAATGTATGGTCAATTCTAGATCAATCAATAGATATGACCATTAATTAAATACCCTAAAATGTAAGACTATAATTTTGGAATCAAATTGATATCCTTTACATATTATAAAGATATATTTGACCACAAGTAAAATTAATCCGTTCAAGCGCAAATCTACTGTCTTCTCCATCTTTCCACTAAAAATCGCCAATAGAACCCTATGAAGTCCATCATCGTCTTCAATATCCAACCACCATAAACCCCCTGAAATAACCTAGAGCCTCACCACTGACACCCATCACTAGATTCATCTATGAAGAAGCAACCATCAAAACAATCCCAAGTCGATTAAGGTTTAGATCAACTGAAATTCCTTGTATAACTGAAGAATCAAACATGTCCTCGATTTTGAAAGACAAAATTGAGGTTGAATTTGGCCGAGTAGGGCTTAAATCAGAAGAAAGGTCAAGTTGGGGTGGTACACACAAATCGGCATCATATGGATTTTCATCCATCTCGGATCGTTTCACCAATCCATAATCTCACAACTAAAGTATTGTAATCCATCATCAATCTACAACCACTGCTAAAGAATAGTCAAGGATTATAACTTGGGGGGCTTATCGATTAATTTTCACACTTCAAAACAGGAGCATAGTTCTAACGTCTCAAATTTGGAAATTGAAGGTGTAGGAAAAAAGAATGACGGGTCGGAGATCAAGTCCTACGTTACACGAGGATTTCAAATCAAAGTTTAAGAATACTGCTAATTTCCTGATAACAGTGGACTATGATGACATGGAAGCTCCCCAACAGGTTCGATGTTCTTTTATTCTTCAAGAACTAAACACTAAAATTCATGATTAGGGATTTATTAGTGATTGGATATTAAATTCCTTAAAAAATTAAAGAATAGTGTAATTTGCACTCAGTTGCGTACAAAAAGTAATTGATGATATGAGAGCTTCTTTGAGCTTTTTGTCATTAATAGAGCCAAAATAGGAATGACGAGGTAATGATCAGAATGCAAATATATCAGGAAGTATTGAGAGAAGTGGAATCAGAGCTCAATATCATTTCCATTGATTTAATGCATGTCATGATCATCATCTCATTCCTTCATATGGTGCTTCTTTCATATGGTGATTCTGGTGAATCCGTTGTATTCCATTACTAGATGTAAGTTCAAAACTTACATAATTTCCAACTTTGTACAACCCATTTCAAGATTTTGCATCATTGTATTAGGATTTCATTCTTCTTGTAGGAAACAAGATTATTATAGATATTTAGCATAATTCATGTCTGAAAATGGCAAGAAAAATATTGATCTTTCAATGAAAGCGAGGCAGGTGCCACTTGATTACAAGTTGAATGGCGACCTATACTTCCTATTCGATCAGGACAAACTTTAAATTCCTTGGTCTTTTATTATAAAGTTATGGATTTAGCTTAAAGTTATGTTTCAAGTGTTTGAACCATAGTTAGGTTATGACCAAACTAGTAAGAAATATTTCTTCCATCATCTATACGACTAAGACTGACTAAAATACCTTTTTTCTATATAACATCAATGTAAATTTATTTGTTTTTCTATCTACAATATTAAAAAATAAGCATAATTTTTTTTACCGTGAATTAACTTTTTTTTTTTTCTTAAAGAGTGGATTCTGATTATTAAAGAATTAATTTTGATTCTTAAAGAATTACAGTGGCTGAAGGTGATGGTTTGTGATGCTGAAGTCATTATGGTGTGTTTTTATGCAGGTTGATGTCATGAGAGGATGGTGATGCAAGAGTTAAATAATATCAATCGGGGAAAGTGGAAACAAAAAAAAGTTTTAGATATTCTAATCTTCAAATATTCTTTAAGAATGATCGAATTCTTCAAAAATTACAGTCGTTTATGGTGGTGTTTTGTGATGACGAGTAAAGTGGAAACACAAAATTTTTTATACATTGTATTCTTCAATAACTGTTTAGTAGTATAAAAAATGGTGGTGTTATAAAGTAAGAAAACTATATATTTTTCAAGAATTATTTCATATGTATAAAATATTTGTGGTGTTATAGCTACAAAGACTTCAATTCTTCAAGAATTCTTGAGTTGTATACAAAATGAAACATATTAAAGCATTAATTAATCATAAATTCTAAAAGAATATTTTATTGGTTTTTAAGTTAAACTAATTATTTATCCTAAATTCTAAAAGAATATTTGATTTATTGGTATATTCAACTTGTTCTCGTTCCTTACTTCTTAGAATCAAGTTAAAGTGGAAGGTTTACTTCTTAAAATCAAGTTAAAGTGGAAGATAGAATACTATATTCTTCAAGAATTTTGTAGTAATATTTCTGTAAAAATGTCGAATTATTTTTTCTGAGAAATGTTTGATCCCCATTTTCATAATATATTACGATTTGTAATTACTTTTTATTTTATTTTATTTATTATTTTAATTAATTTCACTTAGTTGCCTAAAATGTAGTTAATATTTGATTCTCCCTCTTAATAAACTGCCAAATTTAAACCTGTAATTAATCACGTGCAGTTATCCAGTAAATGACATCCCATGTTAATACAATGTACCCCAAAATAACATCCATTAATTTTATTTAATCTAATGGATAAATTTTGGTTATACATTCACACAATATTTATGATACATATTTGATCCTAACCCTATATATATATATATATATATATATATATATATATATATATATATATATATATATATATATATATATATATATAAGATATAGATCCGGTAAGAATTTTTTTTTGGTGGGAAGGTAAGAAGTTTTTTTTTCTACATAGTTTTTTCACGAACAAAAAAATGAATCACTAGATGATTCATTTGTAAAATGATTCACAAGAAAAAATTCTCAAAAAAACATCTTTATGATTCATTTTTAAGTAAATTAAGAAAAAAATCATTTTTATGACAATTTAGTGAATAACAACAAAATCATTATATAAATGAATCATCGAGATGTTTTTTTGAGAATTTTTTCTTGTGAATCATCTTACAAATGAATCATCTAATGATTCATTTTGTTTGTTCGCGAAAAAAATATGTAGAAAAAAAACTTCTTACCTTCCTACCAAAAATTTCCTTCTTATTTGATCTTGATTCTATATATATATATATATATATATATATATATATATATATATATATATATATATATATATATATATATATATATATATATATATATATATATATATATATATATATATATATATATATATATGGGACGGTTCACTTAAGATTAAAAAAAGTATAGATCTTGAGATTCAACCATTGTCATACATTTCTCATTTGCCGCTCTAACGCTCCAATATACTGATAGCAGCAGTGTATGTGTAATCATAAATGATTATACATATATGTATATTCACATACTGAGTAATCATATATGATTACGATAGTTTGTGGCAAAAAAGGTTGTGGTGACAGAGGTAACAGTGGAATAAGTGACGGAGGTGACAATGGTGGGGTCGACTGGTCTCAGAGGTGGTGGTGGTGGCGGTTGTTGTGGTGGGTATGGTGGCAGAGAAGAAAGGAACGGACAACGCTATGTAATCATTTATGATTATAACAGGCCAGCCGTACCAGTATGCCGGAGGGTTAGAGCAGCAGAATTAAAATATGTGGTTGAGGTTGAATCTCAAGATCGCTATAGTATTTTTAATTTCAACAAAACTTACCCCTTCCCCCCCCTCTCTCTCTCTCTCTCTCTCTCTCTCTCTCTATATATATATATATATATATATATATATATATATATGGGACGGTTCACTTGAGATTAAAAAAAGTAGAGATCTTAAAATTCAACTCGAGCCATATATTTTTCATTTGCCGCTCAAACGCTCCAACGTACCAGCAGCAGAATGTATGCCTAATCATAAACGATTTTACATATATTTCTATTCACAGACTAAGTAATCATATATGATTATAACAGTTGTTGGCAGAAGAGGTGGTGGTGGCAGAGGTGGCATTAGTATAAGTGGTGGAGGTGATAGTGGTAGGGTCGGTTGGTGTCACAGGTGGTAGTAGTGGTGGTGGTAGTGGGGGTTGTAGTGGTGGGGATGGGGGTGGGGGTGGAGGAAAAAGGAGCGGGCGACGCTATATAATCATTTATGAGTATAACAGGCATGTTTTGTCTGTATACCGAAGGGTTAAATCGGCATAGTTGAAATATGTGACTAATTTTGAATCTCATAATATGTATTCTATTTTTAATCTCAACAGAACCTACCTCTCTGAAACATCCCAAAAATACAGTCCAATATTTTTGTTTTAAAATCACTTAAGAAAACCATAATTCATCTAACATCACAATAAAGATCATAATTCATGTATCTCAAATAACCATAACAAAATACTGTATAAAAATCATGTGTCAAAATATCATAGTAAATCATCCTAGGTTAAAAGGTTTGGTGTGTGCTACGCAGTTATCCCGAGCTCTTTCCCTTGCTAGTGGAAGTACCTCAAACCAAAACTGAAAACTGTAAGCACGAAGCTTAGTGAGTCTCCCCAAGCTACCACATACCATACAAATAATCAAATAGCAATATACATTGGGCCTAACCCGCTATCTCGGGCCCCACCCGACATCGCATGAATCCGACATTAGGCCCCGCCTGACAGCTACATGGAAGCCATGGCAGGAACTAAGGCTGCTAAATGGAAAGAGGCTATGGACATCGAGATACAGTCAATGTATGACAATCAAGTTTGGAACTTGGTTGACAATGTACCAGGTTGTAAGACGGTTGGGTGCAAATGGATCTTCAACAAGAAGACCAACATGGATGGTAATGTACACACTTATAAGGCGCGACTAGCTGTAAAGGGCTTTTCTCAAACTCCAGGAGTTGATTATGATGAGACCTTTTCACCAGTAGCAAAGATTAATTCTATTAGGGTTACCCGCTCGGTATACAGATCTGTTTCTACCAGGCACCGCCCGCTATACACATAAAAACATATAATCATAATCATGCTAGTACATAAAAGTTAAACACAACACTATAATTGAAAGTCTCAAGGCCCGACCTATCTTGGGCCCCACCCATACTCTGCTAATAATGAGATATGGAACCCCGTCCACACTCAGCTAGTGATGAGATACGGGACCCCGCCCACACTCACTTCCCTACCAGGCACATACAAGTATCACAAAGACAACAAGTATAACTAAACATGTAACATCCCATAAATTCAAGCCAATTTAAAACTTTTTAAAACATTTAAAACCATTAAATTATTACAATTTGTTTTCAAAATAGTTTATTCATTAGAGTATCCCCATAGTCAAATCATAAAATCATGAGATATGAGGAGTTGTATGATCACGCCTTCGCCTTCCCGCGATCATCAGAAGTACCTGAAACATAATCAACAACTGTAAGCCCGAAACCTAGTGAGTTTCCTCAAAATACCAACGCCATACAAATATAACCATATCACATAACAAATACATAACAACATGTATAATGAGCCTTCAGCCTGACTGGACCGCCTCGCAGGGCCTATAGCCTATCTAGACCGCTCCCGAGCCTTCGACTTGACTGGACCACCTCATAGGGCCTACAGCCTATCCAGACTGCTCACTGGGTATGTTGACCTACAACACAAAGCATAACCGCCTCAACCCAACCCCCAATCAACAAACATGTGCACATAAATATCATACGCTAACTCATATCATATAACAGTCAAACCAATCTAACAGATCACTAATCATTGAAGCATCCCAATAACCGGGAAACAGGCCTAACCAGACACTAACATAACATCATCCTATAACCAGGACATTAACCTAAATAGGTCACTACACATAAGCATATAATCATCCTAACTACCAGGATGTAATCAATATACATATAATGCCATAACCGGATACAATCCATAAAGGACCGACATTGGTGCCTTAGACCCTGTTGATATAGTAAGGATAACTCACTTGGCACTGCTGAAGTCCCACGGATGAAACTCCAGCTGCTGGTTAACGCATTCCCGAACTGCCAACATCAAACAAGACCCAATTAATAATTAGGTTCCAAGCCCAAGGTGCAACTCACACTCTAAAGGCCTTAAAGTCAAGTATAGGTCAAAGCCCAACATATGGCCTAATTTTCCAAATTGAGCCAAAACCTCTACATGGTATTTCCTTAAGGCCCATTCAATTATTCTAGTCCAAAATCTTGTTATTCCCATGGCCCAATATCACATAATCATAAAGGCCCAGATATGGCCCAATTTTCTAAATTGGGCCCAAGTCTCTCACATGGGCCTTACCCTAAAGTCCATCCAATGATTTAGGTCCATTTACTTGTTCTTGGATAGCACTTCAATAGTCCAATCACCAAAGCCCAATAGGAAGGCCCAAGTGAGAATAGGGTTTTCACATGAAATGACAAATAGGGTTAAGTGTTCCTAATTAACCTATTAAGCACTTAATCCATTAAGTACAATATTGCCTTAGGTTAATTTGCACATGATTATTAATTATTATTTTAAGTTTAATACGTAATTCCCAAGTGGTCCTGATCAATCCCAAAATTAGGGTTTCATGACATTAGGGTTTTCCAAACCTTAATTAGGGTTTCCAGCCCGATACTAGTCCATTAGTCAATTGGTTGGGCTTTTAGGTCAATTTAGGCTTCATTGGGCCCATCGGGGTTTCATGCATCCCAAACGAGTCCAAAACACTAATAAAGCACATCGCCGCCCAAGATGGTGTCCGGTGGCAGCCACCACCCTACGGTGGTGGTTTGTGTTTTTCTTTTCATTATTCCATTTTTGTTACAATTTACAATGAAATCTCAATAACACACACTAAGCTACACACATAACAATAAAATTACACACACACAACCACCCTTGTCGTAGCCGGTGGTGGTATATGGCGACAGCCACCACCTCACGGTAGTGGTGGTGACTTCTTTTCTAGATTTCAGCCAAGGGTTTCACACCCACACACTACAACACATACTTACACCCACCTAATGTATACAGAGATCACATACACAGCCACCTTCCATGGTGGCCGGTGACGACGGAAACAAGGCAGTAATGACGGCAACCCACACCCAGCTTGCTAGATGCGAACATAGCCACCCAAAATGGTGGCATCCGGCTGTTGGTCTTTGCATTTCACATCCCCATTGGTCGCTTGAAGCAACACAGTGGAAGTGGTAGTGTCATCTGTGACAGCCACCATGGCCGGCAGCCATGGTGGTTTTCTTGGTTCTTTTCTGGCCAACGAACACTGAAATCTGCATCCCATAGCGAATTCTTAATGGAAACAACATCCCATCCGAGTCACCCCCTACGGTAGCATGAGGTAGTCGAGCGGAGAAGAGAGAAGGGAACAGGAAGACATGGAGGAAGGAAAATGCACGACATCAACGGTGAAGCAGCCGCATGGCTACAGTGGCAGCGACGAGGCTCGACCAGCTCCTTCGATCGGTACTCCCCGATACAACAACGGTCTTGGTGGTTTCTTCCGGAGACCCCTGCATCCGATGATGCTTCAGATGGCTGCGGATGGAGAAGGAGGATGGAGTTGGCGGATGGTGTTTAGAGGCTTAGGGTTAGGGTTACCGGGTGGTAACAAGTTTATATCCCACCTCCATCAAACTTCGATCCATAATAACGCTTCTGGTCCCTCTTTCCCTCTATTATTTCAATTTCGATCCTTAATTAATATTTTAAACCCTTGCCCCTATAATTATTTTCAATATAAGTCCAATAATTCCAAAACAACCCCTCCTCTACAAACTATTCTTAATTTAGATCCATAAATTACCATTTCTACCCTAGCTTCAAGAATCCTTCTCAGAATAAGTCTGATATTTACTCTTTAACCCTCGGAAATCAAAAGTATATCATTTGGCACCCCGAAACCAACACCCCACTAATTAATGTTTGATTTTAGACAATAATATATAAAATAATAATAAAATTACTTATCGAGGTTCCAGGTTTATCATTGATTATCCTATTTTAAAATAGGATGTTACAACTCTCCCCCACTTAAATTTGATTTCGTCCTCGAAATCGTTTCTTATCATTCCATACACGCCAAACAACTTGAGCTACGTGCTCCTAATCCTGATCAAAACTCTAGCCTTTCCAAGGCAATCAAAACCAACCTTAACAGGGTTTTAAAACCTGAAAATGGATAAATTGCCCGCATTAGGATCACATTAACCAAGCAGAAATCTGTAGTCTCGAGATGGTCTGGCACCCTGGCAGGCCTCTCATACTAAATCATTATTGTTGAGACCAATCCGCTTGTCTCTCATCTATCTATTTAACTTCTGATATCTACGGGGTTCCATTATCTAGATACTTCTCATGCACCTAAAGACCCAATTTGTCACCTCCCTAAACACAGAAATTGTCTGAACATTAATTTGCCTAAAGTAGTATGCTGCCACATGGCAGTTTTCCAAGATCTACAGAGACCTCCCTGATCTCAATTCATTCACCAATCATCTGACATACCGGGTTCCAGCCTGGACGTGCAGCTAAAGGACTCCCATATAGTTGCCTCAAGCGACTTCCGAACGAAATCCTTCCCTAGAACTAGTTGCCACTATTTATCATGCCACTACGAATCTAACAACCTCCTGATCCAACCGATCAGATCCATGCATTGAATCTCGTCGTTAGTAAATCTACGACTAAAAATGATTGCTACCTGACCAATGATAGCCGTATATCACAAGCAATCTGAAGCAATCCATTGCTTCCTTGATCTCATAATTGTAGTGACGTTCCTACGGTCTTATCACCGGCTTAACTAGGTCTAGTCCCTCTGGGGAAACCCGTAAACCAATCTGTGGATTTCCATATCCTCATGGCTACACCTGAACTGGTGGTTACTGTTGTCCCTTCCACGTCCTAGCAACGCGCTCATACTATCTACCAACCTAGCGAATGTTGCGGCTACACCCACATACTTACATCATGCTAGCACTATTTGCTAACCTTGTGAATGCTACGGTTACCCCCCGCAGTCTTACAACACTTTCCATACTACCTGATCGCTAGTGAATGCTACGACTACCTCCGCAGTCTTACAACACTTCCCATACTAACTGATCGCTGGTGAATGTTACGGCTACCCCTGCAGTCTTACAATACTTCCCATACTAAATGATCTCTAGTGAATGCTACGGCTACCCCTGCAGTCTTACAACACTTCCCATACTAACTGATCGCTAGTGAATGCTACGGCTAGCCCCGCAGTCTTACAACACTTTCCATACTGGTCGAACACATGCTCGACCTAACACACCACTAAACTTAATTCATGGCTAGAATCCCAACCTGATTTACCCAAGTTTTGCTATCAAGTACCGAGAAGATGTGATTCACATGCTGGGGAGTTTTACTGAACTCCCGACTTATACAACACTCAAACCAAGCAGCCACTAGGGTTATCTTCCTTCTTGAAAACAATGCGAAACTTATCCAAGTTTCAAAACCGATCCTGATTTTGCGGTCCGGGATGATTCTCCCCCACTTAGATTAAGCTAAGTCTTCACACTACATGAAAATTTGAGAATTCCCAATCCTTTTTACTTTCCAATGACCGATCTGACGACAACCAGACCTTTCCAATTAATACTCCTTTACTAGCCAACCCTTAATGATCACATGCTTCTCAGAACTAGATGAACACTTCTTGAATCCCCAGGAAACCAACAGTCCATAAAGCTCGAATGATCCCACACCCAAATCTTGAAGTCCAAAAATAGATGCTCCAGCTAATATCTCAACAAAGAGCTACTTCCCTTAGTGCTTTCCTCCGCCAGTCAATAACGGTTACTAAAACCACTAAATCCTGACAATGCTGAATAACCATCCTGTGGGACCCTGTCCGTAGACCTCCCATATAATACCCTTCTTCCGAAAGTGCTCCAACAAATCTCCCTCTCTCGGTTCTATAAATCATATCATTTAGGGGCTCGAACCCCGACTCAGTCCCCAGCTCAATCACCCACAACTGAACTGCAGTAGTTGAAACAACCTTTGCTCTAAACTGGGTTATAACTACTCCCAAGACATTGTCTACAATCCTAAAAGTGCAATAAATCGTACAATCAATCCTTAATGCCCGATACAAGAGATCCAAGGTGAACTAGACCTCCAAAATACTTATTCCATATTGACCTACCCATGCTTACTAGCGCTAAACTACTATCGCCAATCCCGACGACCAACTGAACCCGCGTTAGAATACAATCTGATCCTGGGGTCACAAGCCTACTCAATCCTTTGAGACCGTAAAATGAAAGGGTACATTCCTTGCCCTAGAAAACAACATTTCAATCCTATCAATTAACCATTCTAATTCTAATTGCATAACTCCAACTGAATATAATCATTACTCCTTTCTGGAGTCCCCACAACTCATATTCCGGCATCGAGCAAAACCCCCGAACCCTCAAATGTAGAAACACATGTGCTAGACTCTCCCGCTTAACCCGCACAATGTAAAAAGTAAATAACATCTCCCTGATCCCAAGTAACTACAACCCTCTGCTCATTAGAATATGTCCCAGTAACAAGTCCTAGTACTGGAAAGCTCGCCCAACTCCTCCCCTTGTCGTCGTTACAACTGCTATTGCTACCACTGCAACCGTCTCAGCAATGGCTACATAACGCTCATCGAAATACTCAAAAATATCAGTCTTAATAGACTCAAACATCTCCAACAACTATCCCTAGACAACCCCAATCACCTCCTCCCAGATGATCTCACTAACACGGTCCTCTGACAATGCTGGCCTGTCCTAGCTGCTAGCTCCCGATCCTACCCTGGATCTGGTCTCAAGACGTCTCGTAACCACCATTCTATTAAAAGACACCAGAAAGATCTCTGATAATCCATAATATGACAGGGGACCAATTCCCAACCCAACCCTAGGGGTTGTGACTTCCTTGCTACGTGTATGGGTCCTGTGCTTTCAGTAGTACGTGCCCATACTACCCTCCACACCTACCCATATTTGTCTCAAGTATCACCACAACACCCTAAGAATATACATAAACATAGCGAGCGCTCAATCCTTATTCCTAGAGGAATGCTACATATCTCATAACTAGCCTCTCGGCCTCTCACAACTCACCCATCCATGAAATCTACCCCAACCCTATAACACTAATGTATGCTAGCCATACATAACGCTAGACCCAATAGACTTTCGAATATCCAATCCTCCCATAAGCCCTAATCAATAAGAACAAAACATAAGACCAAATCAAACATTCTCAGGCTATAAGATCTTAATTATATATAGTTGTGATGTATACACAAGCAACTACAATAATGATGTCAATCTCATATAACAAAAACTGTAGGCTAGCAGGCATCATGTAATCAAACAATTCTATCATCCAATTCCTGAAAATCCTTAGCCTAGTACTAGCATGTTGTTCTAACATATCGCATAATCAAATAACTGCATGATATTTTGAGGTCTACTTATTGGCTCCGACTGATTGTACACATCACATCCTCTTTTACTTATTTTGAAAACCATTTAAATTTATTTTGAAAATATTTCCTTGATTTGAGATTGGATTCACACGAGTGTTCTTCCAATTCACTCAAACCAACGCTCTGATACCAACTTGTAACATCCCAGAAATTCAAGGCAATTTAAAACTTTTTAAAGCATTTAAATCCATTAAGTTATTACAGTTTGTTTTCAAAATAGTTTAATCATCAGAGTATCCCCATAATCAAATCATAAAATCATGAGATATTAGGAGCTGTATGATCACATGTTCAAATTCCCGCGATCATCAAAAGTACCTTAAACATAATCAACAACTGTAAGCCCGAAGCTTAGTGAGTTTCTCCAAAATACCAACGCCATATAAATATAACGATATCATATAAAAAGTATAGATCAACATGCATAATGAGCCTTCAGCCTGACTGGACCGCCTCGTAGGGCCTACAACCTATTTGGACTGCTCCCGAGCCTTCGGCATGATTGGACGCCACGCAGGGCCTACAGCCTATCCGGACCGCTCATCGGGTATGTTGGCCTACAACACAAAGCAAGACTGCATCAACCCAACCCCCAATCAACTAACATGTACACATAAATATCCGGATGGCTCACCGGGTATGCTGGTCGCTTGAAGCAACACGGCGGCAACGACAATGTCATCTGCAAAATCCACCATGGTCGGCAACCATGGTGGTTTTCTTAGGTCTTTTTTCCAACGAACACTGACACCCGCATCCCACAATGAGTTCTTAACAGAAAAAACATCCCATCCCAGCCACCCGCTGCGGTGGTGTGAGGCAGTCGAGCGGAGAAGAAAGAAGGGAAGAAGAAGATGCGGAGGAAGAAAAACGCCTGGCAACAGTGGTGAAGCAGGCACATGGTGGCGGTGGCAGCGACGACGCTCAACTAACTCCTTCAATCGGTACTCCCCGATACAACAACGGTCTTGGTGGTTTCTTCCGGCGACCCCGACGTCCGATGATGCTTCAGATGGCGGCGGCTGGAGAAGGAGAATGGAGATGGTGGCTGGTGTTTAGAGTCTTAGGGTTAGGGTTACCGGGTGGTAACGAGTTTATATCCCGCCTCCATCAAACTGTTATCCATAATAATGCTTCTGGTACCTCCCTCTCTCTATTCTTTCAATTTCGATACGTAATTTAACCTTTAAACCCTTGCCCCCATAATTCTTTCAATATAAGTCCAACAGTTCTAAAACAACCCCTCCTCTACAAACTATTCTCAGTTTAGATCCATAAATTACCATTTCTACACTGGCTTCAAGAATCCTTCTTAGAATACGTTTGATATTTACTCTTTAACCCTCGAAAATCAAAACTATATCATTTGGCACCCCGAAACCTATTGGGTTTTGAGCATTCTAACACTCATATGGTGTACATGCAACCCTAGAAATCTTGGATCTATGTTTGACTAAGATACATGCAAAATGATTTTCCAAGGTTCATAATCCTATCTAGCATACATGGGGATCTTTTATTCTAATAGTTAGTAAGAATTACATACCTCTTTGTAGCTTGGATTCCTTTGAATCCTTGTGAGCCTAGCACCTCAAGTGTCATGCCTCACATGCTTCACACAACACCAAGTACACTTGGAATAAACTCTTAAGAGAATAAGAGCACTTAGTGTTTTTGGCTAGCCCTCTTTTGTTCACTCTAGTGGCCGAAAATGGTGAAGAATAGCTTCTTTATATAGTATGTTACAATCAGGGTTACACCATGTAAACCCTAATTGTCATGACCTTTCATTTCCATGACCCATGGGTTATGTAACCCCCATGGAGCATCTTATGGGTTTAACCCAACTTGATAATCCATGGAGCCTTGGCCCACTATATAAGTTATGGATGATCGACACAATCAACCTATATATTTACTTAGTCTTCTTTTGATCACATAATTAATTATAAATTAATTATTGATCAATACTAACTAAATATTGTTATTCTTATTATTAATATATTAGAACTTATAATATATTAATAAACCATAAGTGTCTTATTTCTCTCATTTAGTCTATCCAAGTGCATGATGCGATGCAACCCAAATGGACCATGCCGGGTCGGGTCAAGTACATACCAAATATAGTTATGGACTTAGACACTATATCCAACAGTCTTCCACTTGGATAAGTCTAATAACTATTGTTGCAAGTATGACTTCAGGAACCGATCAACAATCGTAGCTCTTTCAAGGTCTCTCGGAACTGAGAAGATGATGGTGTGCCATTTTAGATAAGTGATCATATAATCCTCTGTTCTAGATATCAGCCGGACAAACACATGGAACAATGTCTTTCTATTGTCTACCAGTTGTTTCCCGATTTCCAATTTGTTTGACATAGAACTTAATTGAACACATCAATTTAGTTCTAATCGGGCCTGGTACATGGGTCAAAACAAAATCATCGAGGGGCCCAGATATCGCTTCTAATCCAAGAAGGAACAGATAAACTTTGACTCATATGTTTGCTCTACTACTTTTTGAATTACACACAAAGGTATGTTTTATAACATCGAGTTACCAATGCGTTTTCGTACAATCAATGCATAACCAACTCATAGGTAACAACTCATATGTCTAGTTTTGAAGACTTATATGATATTACCATCTCACGATCAATTGAGATAAATTCCATGAAGTGATACTAGTGAGCATGGGTTGAATCCAATACTCAGAACTTATGAGCACTCATGAGTGTTGTAGCCCCCTTTGTCCAACATATTAGACCTCTACAACCAACCCATGATAGTCTTGATTCATATGTACTTCCAACATATGATTGACTGTGGAGAATTTGAATAATATGATATATACCATAACATAATTATTCTGGAATTCAAAACATGCAAAAAGAAATACTAGTAAATGATTAGCAACACTTTACTCATAAATAACAACTTTTATTTATCATCAAATGTCAATTACATTTTACATAGTTCAAAATTATCTAACTTCTAAAAACTAATATCATCTCTTAGCCCTATGCTCCTAGCATGCTAAAGATGCTTAACCCTACTCAATCCCTTCGTGAGGGGCTCTGCCAGGTTCTCTTCTAATGATACCCTCTTTTCCAAGAGGATTCTTTCTTCTATTCTATGTCTGATGAAATGATATTTTCTGTCGATGTGGTTGGATCTCCCGTGATCCCTTGGTTCCTTTGCTAAGGCAACTGCACTTTCACTATCACAGAAAATTTCCATGGGCTCCTTAATAGCTGGTACAACTCCAAGGTCTCTAATGAAGTTCCTTAGCCATATAGCCTCCTTTACTGCTTCGCTTGCTGCTATATACTCTGATTCACAAGTGGAATCAGCCATTGTATCTTGCTTGGAACTTTTCCAAGTAATTGCCCCTCCGTTTAGGGTAAAGACCCAGCCCGACTAAGAACAGAAATTATCCCTATTAGTCTGGAAGCCAACATCACTATACCCTACAACTATCAAGTCATCACTCCCACCGAGGATAAGTCCTCTGCAGGTACTTGAGAATATTCTTTACTGCAGTCCAGTGAGCCTTGCCAGGATTACTCTAATATCTGCTCACCATGCTTAAAGCAAAAGCAACATCAGGACGAGTACAATTCATAACATACATGATCGAGCCTACATCGGAAGCATATAGGACTTGACTCATCTCAGCTATCTCTTCATCTGTACTCGGGCTCTAAGTTTTACTCAGTTAGGCATTACACTGAATAGGTAAATCTCCTTTCTTGGAATTTTCCATACTGAACCTCTTCAGCACTTTGTCCAAGTAGGTACTCTGACTAAGTCAAATTAGTCTTTTACTCATGTTTTTCAAAATCTTTATCCCAAGGATATAGGCATCTTCTCCTAGGTATTTTATAGCGAAACACTTCCCAAGCCAGGATTTCACTTCCTGCAAGGTTGGGATGTCATTTCCTATGAGCAGTATGTCAACCACTACAGTACCAAAAGGCTAACTATACTCCCACTAGCCTTGACATATATACAAGAATCATATTTACATCTCGAAAAGCCAAACTCTTTGACTTTCTCATCGAAGCAAAGATTCCATCTGCGAGGTGCTTGTTTCTATCCATATATGGATTTTTCAAGCTTACACACCCTATTAGGTTATTTTGTACTTACAAAACCCTTTGGCTGAACCATGCAAACATTCTTAGCCAACTTTCCATTAAGGAAAGCGGTTTTGACATCCATTTTCCATATTTCATAGTCATGAAATGCAGCAATGGCTAACAAAACCCTAATAGACTTAATCTTAGCCACTGGTGCAAAGGTCTCATCATAATTAACTCCCAGAGTTTGAGAATAACCCTTTGCAGCCAGTCGTGCCTTATAAGTGTGTACATTACCATCCATGTCGGGCTTCTTCTTGAAGATCCATTTGCACCCTACTGTCTTACGACCTGGTTCATTGTCAACCGAGTTCCAAACTTGATTGTCATACATGGATTGTATCTCGCTATCCATAGCCTCTTTCCATTTAGCAGACTCAAGGACTGCCATGGCTTCTGTGTAGTTGTTAGGCTCTTCCAGATTTATCAGTGTATTATCAATGATAAGGACTCTTCAGGTGCATTCCTAACTCTGGTGGAACGCCTCAGAGGTATGGACTCTTCAGGCGGCTCAACAGGAATTTCCTCCTCAGTTTGAGGGCTAGGGTTTGAGGTTCCTTCACCGCTTGACTCTTGAATTTCTTCAAAGTCAACTTGCCGCCCACTGTCTCCTTGGCTTACGAGTTCTCTCTCTCTCTCTCTCTCTCTCTCTCTCTCTCTCTCTCTCTCTCTCAAGACTCCTCTTCTTGCTACAAAAACCACTTGTCACTGGGTTTGTAGAAGATATAGCCAAAAGATTTATGTGGGTAGCCGATGAAAATAGACCTCTCACTTCGAGGTTCGAACTTGTCGTGAGTCTCGTGTCTCACGAAAGTCTCACAACCCTAAACCTTGATGTGGTCTATATTTGGAACTTTTCTAGTCCAAATCTCGTGAGGTGTTTTGGCAACCTTCTTTGTAGAGACTAGATTAAGGATATGGGCAACAGTCTCTAAGGCATACCCCCAAAATGAGATTGGTAGCGAAACTCGACTTATCATGGAACGAACCATGTCCAACAAGGTTCGATTGCGCCTCTTAGCTACACCATTTAACTGTGGTGTTTTGGGAGGTGTCAATTGTGAGACTATCCCACATTCCTAAAGATAGTCAAGGAACTCAGTACTAAGATACTCACCACCTCTATCGGATCAAAACATCTTAATGTTCCTGCCCAACTGATTCTCCACTTCTTGCTTAAACTCTTTGAATTTATCAAAGGTTTCCGACTTATGTTTGATTAAGTACACATATCCATATCTACTAAAATCATCAATAAAAGTCACATATAAGCGATTAGCATCTCTAGTGGCGGTTTCGAAAGGTCCACAAACATCTGTGTGTATGAGATCCAACAAACCTTCACCCCTAGTACAAGTGCTAGTAAAAGGTGACTTTGTGATTTTTCCAAGTAGACAAGATTCACAACTATCATCTGACTTCAGGTCGAATGATTCTAAGACTCCATCCTTTTGGAGTTGGCCTATGCGTTTCTGGCTTACATGTCCAAGACGAAAATGCCATAAAGATGCTTTATCTAAGCTAGTGGAAGAATCAATACACAATACATTATTTCCTAAGTTATCTACAACATATACAGTTTCATAAACACCATCACAAGGTAATGCTTTAAAATATAGAACACTATTATAGAAAGCATCAATACCACCACTTTTATTATCAAAATAAGAGGTGAACCCTTGTTTATACAATGCATGGAAGGAAATAACATTTCTTGCCATTTCTGGCGAATAAAAAAATTTATTCAAGTCTAATGTAAACCCACTATCTAGTAACAAGGAATAAACTCCAATCTTGGTGACAGATGAAACGTTCCTATTCGCCATGATTAGGGTTATCTTTCCATGCTCCAAATCCTCACTTCTTCTTAGTCCCTGCAGATCAGAACATATGTGAATTCCACAACCTGTATCAAGGACCCAAGACTTCGAATGAGGTGAGTTATTAGACAATATAGTGTATATACCCACATGGTTGGGTTTTACTTTCCCATCCTTCAAATCTTGCTGGTACTTTGGGCAGTTTCGCTTCGGGTGCGACTTTTCATGCCAATAGAAGCTTTCAGTCTCATTAGGGTTAGCAGAAAGAATGATAAAACATTTGTTGGTTTTGCTTGAAGAGGAGCCTTCAAGGGTCTTACCCTTGGTACCCTTAGATGGGTTCTTTCTCTTCTTACCTTTTCCATGCCCGATTGCCAAGATATTGGCTGCAGTAGGAGTAGTAACACCCGACTTACCCTTAAGTCTACTTTCTGCAGTCTTTAAGAGTCCTTGAAGTTTACTAAGTGTAACTTCTTCCTTATTCATGTGGTATGTCATTCTAAATTGATCATAACATGAAGGTAAGGAGTGCAAAATGATATCTATTGCTAACTCCTCAGAAAAGTCAACATTTAGTTTCTTCTAGCGATCCACAAACCTTTGCATTTTATGTAAGTGGGTCGTGAGGGACTCATTGTCCTTCATTTGGGTGGTTATCATGGAGGAGATTATTTCATACCTCTCTTGACGAGCACTTTGATGGTATCGCTCCTTCAAGTCCATGTGCATCTCAAAAGGGTAATAGTCCTCATAGGACTTTTGGAGCTCAACTGTCATTGTGGCAGTCATGATACATGCTACTTTGGTAGCATCCCTTTCATGTGCTTGAAATGCAGCAATCTCCTTTGGGGTAGCAGTTGACTCATCAATCTCCTTCAGCTCCCTATCAAGGACATATTCTTTGTCCTCATAGCGAGTGACCGTCCTGATGTTTCTGATCCAATCCATAAAATTGGATCCATTAAAGATTACTCTCCTACAAAGGTTCATAAGAGAGGAGCTAGTAGGGTTTGAGCCAGAAGCATTGTTTTTGGAAGACATCTAAACTGAAAGAATAAGTTTAGATTAGATTTCAGGATAGTCCTTAATAAAGCACCCAAATTCTATAATAAGGCTAGGACCCAACACAATATTTTATAACTTAGAAGAGGGATGCCGTAATCCAAGCTATAAAATATTTGAAGGTAGGTGAATGACGATTCACCAATTTTCACCATAAAACGAAATAAATCTTATTAGGTTTCAATTGGTTTAGAAATTCCTAGGTTCTTTGAGATTCATTGAACTTTTCAATGGCATGTTTCAATCTCGAGTGTGCCCTTTAAGTTTTGTGACTAGGATGCCGAGGATCACAAAACAAGGTGCACTACTAGAAAAACAACCTTATACGACGTGCAATTTATGATACGCATTGATTTACGATATGCAATAGTGTGTGACCTAAAAGTAATGTCATCTCTCTATAAATTTTAAAGATTTACGACACGTATTTTTTGCGCGCCCTTAAATTAGTGTATAAAAAAACACGAAGGGCGCCTATAACAAAATGTGTGTCGTCTGAGGATGTCGCTTTATAATTTTTAATGGAAACGCGCTTTCCATCCCTTGATAGCCCGGGGGGAAACGAAATCCTAAAAAAATTAAAATCCTCGCCTTCCTTTTTCTTCCTTTCCATCTTGCCCTAATTATCGACGCTCCTTCCTTCCCTTCTCGATATTGACTGCAACCTACTTCTTTCCTCGCACTTTGACCATTGTTACTTGTTATTCCCAGTCGTCGACGTTGATAAAGGCAACAGTTGGCACGCCACCAGCCGACAATTTTCACACAACCAAGCTCATATCTCATATCAAGTACTCCGGCATGGAGTTAAGAATTGATGGCCCGCTTCAGGTTCACATCCTTGCTGATGTGCAAGTATCATTATCTAGGGATTTTTCAAGGAGTACTCTACCTCAACTCACCTATGACCTCGGCTCATATCTTTCTATCGGCGACCTCGGGCTCACTTCACCTGACCAGAGACTGCAACGATTGCTCAAGGGTACAAGCCCTAAGTTAGATTAAGGTATATCTTGGTTTACAAGCCCTACTCTATCATGATCTCGACACTACTCAACAACACCACTAATTGGATCTCCAGAAATGTATAGGGTCTTTTTAGGCCCGTCTGATTATGTGCTGCTGATATTGATGCTCACCATTAATGATGCTTATAAATGGTGGAGTATATTAAATGACTCTCCTATTTGGCAAGAGTGAATATTCTACCTTCTCGCTCTTCGCTCTTCTCTGTAGCCTCATTATGATTGTTGCTATGGTGTTTTCTCTTTTTGATTTTGTTACAGTTTCCATGATTTGTTGAGTTTCATGTTTTTGTTCCTAAGGTTTGTTTTAGATCGATAACTTTTTTCCTATCAGTAAATTGAAATAGTATTAAATTTACATACTTGTTTTTCTTCCTTTTTACAGGAAGCAAGCACTCAACTTCAAGATTTAGGCGATAAATCATATTCAAGTAAAAACATGTATCTTGATCTTAGTGTTATTGTTAGAGTAAAAGATTATGCTGAAAGTCAACCATCTCTCACTGAGTAATGGATGCCTCCTTTAATTTCCTTCTTTGCCCCTCCTTAAAATTGCTTTTAAACCTTCGTGTATTCAGATCCTATGAATCCCCAAGTAAAATTGGTCCAGGGGTGGGTTGTGGAGCATCTGGCATGCTTCTATTATATGATCTTGTGGACTTTCCCAGATGAGAAGCCGTTGGTTATTTGGCTTAATGGAGGTAAGAAAATATCAAATTAAAGAAATAAGCTTTTAAAGGACTAATTTATTGTAAAAAGAAGATATTCTTCTGATAATTTTTTTCATGACTTATTTTTTTTTTTTTAATTTGAATTTATTAGCTTGTAAACAATTAAGAAGTGTTGGTGTGAGGTCAGTCTTTATTAATATCCAATTCACCCACTTAGTTCTAAACAATTATTAGTTTGGAGTTTGATTCTTAGTATGGTTATTGTTGCTGTTGCGGATTCTTGGCTACCAGTTGTAGCTTTGCAGTATTGGGATTCACAACTTCATGGGACTGAATTGGTAAGGAAGGAATATAAAATATCAGATAGGTACTAATATTATGGTGTTACACAATTAAATAGTGTTGTTATGTTATCCGTTCATATTATAATAATAATATACCTGATATGGTTTTGTCCCCTTTTTAGTTACAAACCCACTCCTAGAAAAATCAATAACTCCATGCTCATTAAAATACTTATCTGTCACATGTTTGCTTGACAACAAATCATTTATCGGATAATCTTTGTGTGTGCCTATTACATACAATTACAGAATCGTGTTGCATTGCTTTCCAACCATGTCTTGTTCATGGAAACTCTTACAAAGACATGTACTTCAACTGGGGTGCCAAGCATTCATACAATTTTAGCAATGGTGATCTTAATCTGGTTCTGGTTCGTGTTTCATGTACATATCATGCATCTTCACTATCATGTTTACTTTTTTTTTTGCTGGAAACACTCAATGCAAATCTATTTAATTCTTCAAAAGTCAAACCCCAATTCTAACTTTCTCCTGCTAGTAGCATAATTTATACAATGATTGTTGATCTAACTCCAATTACAGGATCCGGTGTTCAATCACAAAACACATTCCTTTTTGGAGCTTTGAGATGCTAATCAAGTTGGTTCCAAGCAACTCTGCGGAAACTATCACTGCATTCCATTATAGATGGAATTGGTTTTCCTTTTTAAAGTTTGGTATTAAACTGCTTGACCTTTGCAATCCATTATAGATATATATATATATATATATATATATATATATATATATATATATATATATATATATATATATATATAGGAGATGTATGAAGAATCTAAAATTGAAATGGGATTGAACCCTACCAAATATAAAAAGATAATTACAAAATATTACAATGCTAGTTAGTCTAATAAGGGTAACATAGTCATTTAGTCTTTTGATCATTTATATTTTATCATATAGTTGATGTGTATATATACACTTTTTTATTTACCTTTCAGCTGAATATGTAACTCTAGAGATGATGATTTTTGAGACATTTATTGGTGGATTAATTAGGAGATGTGGCTCAAACATATCTCGGATCAGAACGGAGTCAAGAGCAACTATCAAGGTTTTGTTTTTAGATATTTTTTGTGCAAGTTATTTAGCAAAATGACTACAGATTTTTGGAAAAAAAAAAACAACTCTTTTGTTTTTTTGTTAAATGTTAATAGTTACTGAAAGGAAAAAAAATCAAAATTCACTTGGGTGGTAGTGCTCAATAGGTTGGTGATTCCTTATCATATTAATCTTGAGTTTATCATATTACGTTTTCTACTTACTATCTTCCAAATTTTCATTCAATTTTGAACAGGAAAACGCACATAATCTTGCACAGGAGAATGGTGTAAATGATTTCCTTCTTCTTGGAAACTTAGAGAAAGCTGTAAAAGAAATTGTTGATCAGCCACTTCCACTTGTTGATGGGATTGAAGATCAGCTTGTGGAGTTTTCAGAAGCCATGAGATGTATGATTTCTTTCATTTAGGTTAAATAAAAGTAGGATGCTTTTGTAAATAATAAGGTTCGTGTCTAATCCTTGTGGTTTATGTCATTCATAAGCTGTTAGCAAGGTTTTAAGAGAAGCAGCATAAGCTAAAGTTGCTGCTCAAGCTGAGGCTATAGAATGGAAACAAAAATATGAATTGGAAAGAGAAAAGAATCTGCAATTGGAACAAAAATAAGAACCAAAGTTGACAAATATTTCAATTTTGAATTAAAAATGGGAAAATCAGAAAGATCAGGGACCTTTTTTATAATTTACCCTAAAACATATTATTATGTGCATTTTATTAAACTAATCTTGAAATTTGATCTGTATGTCATGACATCTTATATCACTGTGCAAAAGCTTTACTAGTATCTTATTTGGAAATCTTATAATATCATAAAAATATTAATATGTGCATCTTATTGAATTTTGCATTTGCTCTGTATATCATGGCATCTTACCATTACGGCAAAGCTTTACTAGCATCTTATTTGGAACATTTGTAGTTTTTGACTTACTAATTTCTTAGTAATTGAAGTATATATTCACAAAACCATTTTTTTCTTTCAATTTAGGTCCAACATTTGCTGAGAGTTCTGTAAACTTTGAGCAAAAAGTAGGAGGCTCAGGATCCATGAAACACCTTCCAATTAAGCTTGAAAGTGGTGAAAAAACTCAAAGGTGTTGTGGAGAAAATGGGATTTGCTCTCATGTAAGTTTTTTTTATCAATGTTCAAGTATTGATCCTACTCCAATTTATAAATTCATACTTAATCTTCTTTTGATGCTTACTATAAGGGCATTTTAGTCATTTCATCAGTTTTATGTCTCATTAGTTACCTAACTTAGACACTTAACTTATCTAATGATGCCATAATCAGTATGGTGCATTTGTTGAGATAAATGAGGTATGCATAAAGTAAGTACTAAATGAAAAAAGTTGTTCCTTTTTTGTTCTGAAAGAATTGTAAATGACCATTTTACCCCTCTTTTCAGAGTTAGTGCTGAATAACCAATTCCCTCTATTTCCTGTTAAGAGCTTATGTGGAACTATATAGCAACATTCTTTTTCTTCATCATTTCTATTTTTAATCTGTTAATAGCGTCTTTTCTGATTCAGACATCTTTAAACTAAAATGGTGTAGAAAAAGTAAAAAATATGATCAACATAAACATGACATTGTCTCCTTTGAGAAGGGAAATATAACCATAACAGAACATAGCAGTGGGAAACATAAACATGACATTGTCTCCTTTATATTTCTTGCATTTTACCTTATATTATATTAGTCTCTGTTTGTATTTTCATGAAGAATATGATGAGATGCATTATATTTTTTACATTTTATAATTCGGATTTCTTTGAAGTGGGAAACTCCTCCTCAGACTGGGCTTATTTTGACAAAATCAAATTCAACTTCAGTCAAAATCCTTTGTGCAGAAATGCTCAGGTATTATGACTTAAATAATATTGTCTTCTTAAAGGGTATTTTTGGCATATTGTTATTAGTTAATCACTTCTGTTAAAGGATATTTCTTTGAGCTTATGCATTACATTGTTGTATATTATTATTTACAATATTTCTTTGAGCTTCTAATATAGTTGGTTGAAAGAAAAGAAAAGTATGACTATATTTGTTGAACCACGAGTATAAGAAATGAACTTCTACAAGAATCTTCATACTTTAACTTTGCACAATCGTGGATAGATGGTGAGTTAATTTCATTACCCTCAAAATAGATCGATGCATAAATTTCATGCTTACATATTGGGATTTCTTGGTTTATGTGAATCTAATGGTTGCATTATTCAAATTTGTAGGTCTTGTTGATGTGCATAGTGTCAAGCTAAGTAGCTCGGGATGTTGTGAAGGTGGGCAACAAGTTCTTGTAGTTCAACTATTATTTGTTGATGACTTTCATCTCTTTCACATTTGATGTGTTACATTTGTCTACTATTGGAATGATTATTTGTATGACGTTTAACTTTTGTGTAATAGATTATATTTTTTGTATATTGTATTTTATTTTCTATTATGAGAGATGAAATGCAAATTTAATTTGAAAAATAGTAAACCTATAAATAATTTTTTTTTAAATTAAAATTACGATACACAAAAATGTGTGTCATCTTCATTTATGACATGGCCTTCTTGACAGGGGTTTTAATGATACGCATTGCGTGTCGTAAATGCACGTCGTCTCTATACGACGCGCAAAAGCGTGTCATCTCTCGTTATGACAGGGCCTTCCTTGACACGCATTTGCGTGTCGTTTGAGCGTTTTACGACACGCATTGCGCGTCGTAAAAGGCTGTTTTTTTAGTAGTGGTCTATAAAGATTTCGTCTAAGACTTGTCCATTAAGGAGTCTATATATATATATATATATATATATATATATATATATATATATATATATATATATATATATATATATCGCTTAGGGCCTAAGCAAGGGAATTAGGGTTCCAAGTTGATAACCCTAGAAGCCTCAACTATAAAAAGAACCCCAAAGGATCCCAAAAACTTCCCAATGATTTCTTGGATAGTCCAAGATTTTTTTGAAGGCTACTCCTCTCCCTCATATTCTACTTTGTTTCTAGTGGTGTTTGTGACTCCATTAGAGGTGCAACACTTGGGGCACTATGCTTTCAAGAGTCAAGGACTTTGTAGATTGTTCTTGTTATTGCTACATAACAAGTAAGGTAAGATTCCAAGCCCTTATTTACATATGAATTTTGTTCTTAGACATGTTAGATTATTGTTTATGCTTTGGAAGATTGTTTGCATGTATAACTTAAGGAAAACGTAGATCCAAAGCATTAGGGTTGCATGTAAACCATAAGAATGATGTTATGCTTAAAACCTATCACTATCTCCTCCCCTCTCACCCCTCTCACCTTCACTTTTCTCCTATCGAGAAACAGTCACCGAAGCCTTGTCTGCGTTGTTGTTGTTGCTCACATCGCTCTAGGTGAACCGATTCTCCCTTTGTCCTTTGCACCTTCTATCGAAAAAGGAAGAGAAGAGCTTCTGTTCACGATTCTTTTTACCCGATTGATGAGGCACCAACAAAAAGCCCTAAAATCATTTAACTTTATTAAAATGACCAAATAACCCCCCTACTGTGACATTCATTTCAAATTTAGTCCATGCCCCCAAACTTTGGTGTAGTTTAAACAAAATAGTCCCCCCTATTAAGATTTCTTAACAAGATCAGTCTAATCCCGAGACATTGACTCCATTTATTCAAAGCAAACCCACCATTGATTTATTTTAACCAAATCAGTCATATTATGGTTAGTTAAATTACCAAATAGACCGTATAGTTTAGTGAATTTACAAATCAACCCTTATAGTGTAAAATCGTTACAAAACGGTCCCGAAAGTATTTCAAAATTCAAAATCATGGTTTTGCGGTTTCTCACGATAAGTTTCTCAAAATAAACCGATTTCGTACAAATTAAACTCACTCTTTCAAGGGTGAGTGCTTACGAACCCTTTTTAATAATTTAATTATCTCGAGGGGGAATACATACGCCAATATATTTCGTTAATACAAAAAAATTATCCTTTTATGCGAAAATACAAACAAATTATTCTTTTATGCGTAAATACAATAAGTCTAGTTTATAAAAATGTTATTTAACAATGTAACATATTGTTACAAATAAACTAGCATAAACTTTTCATATATATATATATTATAGTTATTTTATCGTGAAATAACTAATCCACACAACAAATGCTACATGATACAAAAATAAATTATTTATGTGACATTGTATGTATAAATGTAAGTACATGAATTGTTATGCAAGGACAAGGTTTGAAAACTCAAACCTTTAGATAATATTTAAGATCAATGTTTACTTTTAATTAGATATTTCAGTCAAGTCTGGTAGTAACAATTGAGATTTGAAGTAAAGATTCAACAAAGTACTCAAATATTAAATAAATAAAATATTAGTAATAAATATAAAGACAATAAATAAACAAGAAGAATGTTATGAAAGATCTTGACTTGAGAGAAAAATGAAAGAGAGTTAAGAAGAATATTTGTTATCTTTAGAGAAACAATTCGTATATTAATTGTCATTCTTCCTTATAGGTTAAGGAAGTACATCGTATAAACTTGTGATACATACCTAGGACTGAATAATAATCAGCTACTAACAGTTGTTTATTTAACAGATACAAAAAGCTAAGTTTTATGAAACATCACATCACTAAAAAGACAAGAAACAATAAATGTTTAAAAGACTATTTTTTTTTGGACAAAAACCACATATCTTTTACAAACATATTGATAATGTTACAATTTTATATTATTATTATTATTATTATTATTATTATTATTATTATATTTTTTAACTATTATTATAATATAACTATATTTATGAAATTGAATATTTATAAAATGGAATAGAAATATAAAAATAAAAAAGTTGTGAGTACGACGGATTGAAGTTAGGGTGGAATGTATCCATTAGTATTTGCTCTCAAGTCTCAACCCCTTTTCCTCATCACTCTTATATCAGTTTTTTTCTTTCTACTATCACATCCACTATTTTATCTCCCAACATACTCAAACTCATATTTTTCATCTTCCAATCCATTCAAAAATTTTAATTTTAAAATAAATGCAAACTAATAACAAAAATATTAAAAAAAACATACAAAACTATTTTGGTACAAGTATTTATGCATATATATATATATATATATATATATATATATATATATATATATATATATATATATATATATATATATATATATATATATATATATATATAGAGAGAGAGAGAGGCATAAGCTTTAAGATCAAATATAAAGACAACTTTCAAACTCCAATAGGAATAAGATTTCAACCTAACTTATATGCAATGTTTTAAAATCCGGGTTGACTCGGCCGGTTCAACCGGTTGGACCGTGACCCAGGGTAGAAGGCAGGTCAATTGAGACCGATTTTTTTTAAATTTGAACCTGATCGAACCGACCGGGTTTCCCCTAAACCACGGTTCAACCGCTTATGTCGAACCGGTTAAAACCGGATTGACCCGTTTTAATAGGGTTTGGATAGTTGAAAACAAGTAGCGAACGCTAAAACAACGAGCCATTTGCGGTTTCTTCAATGTTTTTAAATATTTAAACTTTGTGGACATTAAATTATTGGTTTTATATATTTATGCATTATGCATGAAAGTAAAAATATATAAAAACAGAAAAAGACCATAAACCGGGTTGACCCGTGAACCGGTCATCATACCAGATCAACCAAAAACCTGGGTTTTTAAACATTGCTTATATGGTTGTTCTTCATCTACTACTTTCTCTTAAAATTTAATAAGCTATGAGAGTTTTTTCATAAAAGGAAAAAAAAATGCTCAAAGTTTTTTTTTTTTCGAAAGAGAAAAAAAATTAAAAGAGAGAAAAGTTAAAGTTTTTTCAAATGCAAGTTATCTAAAACGGAAAATTATTTGTAAATCTAATAAAAAAAACTAAATAGATAAGAAATAGGAAAATAAATGGACCTTAAAAGAACGTTAAACAGAAAAACTTAATATATAATTGAACAAAAATAGTCTTTACTAAAATTAAAAATGTTTGTACAAAAAACTCAATATATAATTGAACAAAAATGCCTTTTACTAAAATGGGTAGCTAGAGATATATTATTAGATGGGCCTATACAAATAAATTGGCCGTTGGGTTAGAAAGCGGACCCAGTTGGCTGTCAAAATGTTGGCCTAAATGAGATTTGAGAGTTCACACATTTACTCAGACAGAGGGCTGTATGTACGGTAGTTCATGAAGTTACAGAAATGGTTTGGATGGTTTGGACCAGTCTTTGATGAACCGGTCTTGAAGACTTGAACCTCAAAGTAAAACATTGAATATTAGCTTTTCAAATCTCATGTTATGTATATGATGATAATGCAAGATCATGTCGACCTAGTTGAGACAAAGTCCACATTACATATATTCCAAAAGGAATGACCAATTGGACAAGCTTATACCATCAGCAGCATTGTATGACGTTTCAGAGATATTGATCACATTTGGTCCAAGCAATGTATTATTATTCAAGCATTTTTGCTATTATTTTTCTATTTTTGTTTGAGTTTAAATTGATTGTACTATTATCAAATGATTAAATTTTAAGTTGACATAATCAATGAGCTATCATCTTAAATGGATTGAAATATAAATTATAGGCTTCATAAATCTTGATCTATTTTCCTTTTCACAGAGTTTATAAAGTAGATCATTGAAAAAAAATTATAAGATAATTCCTTTTTTTTTCATGCATAACTTATCACTACAAGAAAAATCATAAATAGCTATCAAAAATTACTATGGAATCAAAATATGTTGTTATTTTACTACGAAATATGCTACGAAACGACTTGCCGTAGCTATTTTGCTCCATAAATGGTTACAGAATTGCATTATGTAGCTAAATCTTAAGTGGTTACGTAAAATTGTTACAGTATCTAAATTTATAGTTATTTTACTACTGAATATGTTACAAAATGGTTGGTTGTAACTAATTTGCTACGGAAATGGCTACAGAATTGCATTGCGAAGCTAAATCTTGAATAGTTGCTATGGAATTAAAATCCGTAGCTAGTTTACTATAAATAATACTACAATTTTTTTGGTTGTAGCTAGTTCTCTATGAAACTTGTTACAAAATCCATATATGTAGCTAGTTGGTTACATAATTGGCTACGAAATAAAAATACGTAGCTAGTTAGCTATGGAATTGAGATCCGTAACTATATTGCTAGGAAAATTTGCTACAAAATAAAATTTTGTAGCTAATCTATTATGGAACTTATTACAAAAAGGTGAATTTGCAAAATAGCTACAAAATCAAAATCCATAGGTATTTGGCTACGGAAAATTTCATTATTAAGTAGTTACGAAATATGTTTCCGTAGCAAAATATATAAGATTATTGAAAAAAAATATATTAAAAATACACAATTATCTTTGAAAACTCAACAACAAAATAAAATATTGTTTTTAATTGTTTTGAAAATTTAATTATAATATAATTTCTACATTATAAATATTCTGTAATTTTTAGATTTTGATGACATACATTTGCTAATTTTCGTATAATAATATTTTCCCCATATTTTTTAGGCTTTGAAAATTGTTACCCCTAAATCAAAATTTATTTAACCTCAGCATTGTACCAGCTTTTTCTTAAAAAAATTAAGACAAAACTGCAAATTTGGTCCCTGTGGTATGCATTTTTTTGGGGTTTTAGTCCAAACCCCGACTTTTTTGGATTAGTGGTCCTTTTGAGCTAGTTTCGTTGCGTTTTTGGTCCCTCTGAATAATGAAATGATTGTAATACCCTTAGGGTATTTATTTTCCATTTTTCTTTCATTTCTTTTTTAAATCTAATATTTATTTATTTATTTTAATAATTAAAAAATAAAAAGGGTCTCTCTCTCTCTCTCTCTCTCTCTCTCTCTCTCTCTCTCTCTCTCTCTCTCTCTCTGCATCACGAACAAGAGGAGCATAGTTTCTACCCCAAAATCCATTGTTATACATCGTCTTTTCTTTGCATCTTTACGCCTCAATTTGGATTTGTTTTTATTTTTGGAAATCGATTCAAGTGGGTTCATATTCTTGGGTAGGATCAATTTTTCTTTTTTGGAAATCAATTAACAGGTAATGTGGATGAACAACTGATTTTATGGGTTTGCTCTTCAAGAACAATCAAACTTTTAGGTTTGGTTCTGGAACTAAAAATCAAAATCAATGTCTTAATCTGAAAAAGGATTATGGGTCTTCAAGAACAATCAATTTCTGAAAATTTGATTTTGTATGTGTGTTTTCATACCATTTATATTTTTAGGGTTAATGGAATCAAAGAAAAAAAGGATGGCACTGAATAAAATCGAAGCTGAATCATCCCATAACTCAATTGGGTCACGAGAATCAGAACTAAAATCGAAGGTGAATCGAGAACACGATATCATGAGAGGCTCGTATCTGCAAGTTTGGAATCGAAACCCGAGAAAGGGGATCGAACACGTCATGGCTGCATTTTGTGTGTGTGTGTGTGTGTATGTTGGATCAGCAAGTCTGTATTTCTGTGTATGTTGAAGAAGATGAATGCAGAAAAGTATTATGGTGCCTGAGGTTTGAAGATGGAGATGTGGGTTTTGAGTGATTTTTTTCCAGGTTCATTTTGTGTTCTTCCTTTTGTGTTCATAATCACCTTCAACCTCCACCTTTATCAACCGAAGAACTATGTGCCCAAGTGATTCAACAACCTATAATCTTGCTTTGCTCTTTTCTGGTATCGGAAATAGGTAAGAAGAACATAGTGTTAGCAAGGTTCACGGACCTATGGCCACCATCTCGATCTTGGATGGGTTCTATTTGGAGAGAGGGAGAGAGGGGGGGGGGGGGGAGGGAGGGAGGGAGAGGGAGAGGGAGGTGGGTCCTCTCACTTTTTAATTATTAAAATGAATAAATAATTATTAAACATTTAAAAACTGATTTTAAAAATAGAAAATAAATACCCCAAGGGTATTTAAGTCATTTCAATTTATTGAGGGACCAAATCCACAACGAAACTAGCCCAAAAGGACTATTAATCCAAAAAAGTCGGAATTTGGACTAAAACCCCAAAAAAATGCATACCACAAGGACTATTTTTGCAATTTTGTCAAAAATTAATTTGTTTTATTTTGGTTTTTTAGTGAAAAAAAGAAAAGAGAGAATCATTTATGAACTTGAGCCATGATGTTTGTTTCAATGTTTTAGGTAAATTAGTAAATCCATACAAATATATTTCCTCCCAACCCCAAATTAGAGGTATCACGTTAAAAAATATCCCGTTCAGACCCATCGCCGAACGCCGATCGCATCTCTCCCTCTCTCAACTTGTCGTCGTTGTTGCTCAGCCGCCCATCACCCCAGTCGTTATAATACTGGAGGAAGCTATTTGGTAAAAGTACCTATAATACGCCTATTTAGGTCAAATACAAGTATCTTTTCAAGCAAATCTAAAGCTCCGGGGGATTTATTTGGGAATCTTGCTGAGAATTGTTGTCTTGGATGCTGGGGAAGTTGTCTCACATATATTCTTGCATTATCATTTCTTAGAAACCCAAGACTTGCATCATCAGGTGAACCAATCAACTAATAACAAAAAACAAACCCCCCTGTAACTGTTGAGATCCTCATAAGGCTTTCATTGTTAGTAATAAATATTTTCATTGTTACTCAGGTGTGTGAATGATTTTTTTGCTGTCTTTGATTCATTGATGTCTCCATAATGAGACCCCCCTCTAACTATTGCAATCCGATATGCTAAATATCATTAATTTGTTATGTTTGACTGTTTTTACTTCTCAAACTCTCTAATTTCACATTCCAACTCCGGAGGAATCCATAAACCAAACACAGCCTAAGATTCATGTTTTTATTTTACCTGTCCTTTGTGGTGTATCATTGTTGCCTTCTCTTTGAACATATTTTCCTCATTGGCCAATTCTGATTACTATATGTTTAAAACATTAAATAATTTTTTTTTTTGTAATATATGACACGTAGCACCATATACTTGAGCTTATTATATAGGTGAAGAAAAAATTATTGTTTTTTTTATGTCTTTTTTAAAAATTCAAGTTTAATTGGTAGGCAAAAATATGATGTTGAAAATAAAATAAAAATTTGTAATTTTCACCAACAACAGCCTCCAAAGCCTCAATCAATGGATCTGGGTGCCACAAGATAATGGTAAAATTGTAATTTTCATACATATTCTTATATATATATATATATATATATATATATATATATATATATATATATATATATATATATATATATATATTAAAGGAGGCCACTTTTTAAGAATAGTGAACTGGTAGATTTTTTGGCAAAAATGGCCCAAAAATGTGTTGTTTCCGTTTTTTTTATCTGGGTATTTTATGCAAATATTTACATTCTTTATACACGTGTTGATGATCGTTTGGTTTATCCGCTTTCGGATCCTTCCCACCGTGTCCTTATCCCCTATCCCATTTGATTTCTTCGAAATTTCATATGAGCATCAGGTTTTCTTCGGATGTAAATATTTGCTCTACCTTTGCTCTTGCCGACGGATGTTTCTTCGGCTTCAATTTCATCATCGGGAAACACAAAAAAAGCAGCGTTCATGTTGGTTGTTCGATTGCTCTGTTTGATTTATTCGAAATTTCAGATGAGCATAAGATTTTCTTCCATGTTCTCTACCTTTGCTCTTGCCGACGGCTGTTTCTTCGGCTTCGATTTCATCATCGGGCAACACAAAAAAAATCAGTGTTCATGTTGGTTGTTCGATTGCTGTCTGAAATGTGAGACAGATGATTTTGGGTTCAACAACCATTTAATTAGGTATCGCTACCTCTTCTTTCGTCATTGCTTTTGACATTTTATAATTTTGGGCTCAATAAGCATTTAATCAGGTAACGCCGACCACCCTCTTCGACGTGCTCACAACCCTTCGTTTTCGTCTCCTCTCTCAACTGCCCATTGTGAAGGTCTTCTATCACAATCCCTATTAGGGCTCGATTTTGAGTTCATCAAACATTTACCAGCCAGGTATCTGTGCTCCTTCTTTCCTCTTTGTTTCCTCAATTTCAGAAGTTAGGGTTTAGTTTTGGGTTTATGATGTGATTTTAATTGTTAGCTTAATTTTATCAGTTGCTGTAAACGTGATTCAGTGCTTTCTCTTCGATTTTTTGCTTCTTATCAGATTCTGAAACCGATTGTCGACGCCAAATCAAAGTTGAAGGTTAGGGCTTTTTTCTTTTGCTGGATTATGGCTTAATCTTCTTACAAAAGTTAACAAATGTCTCAGTTTCAGGTCATTCTGATATCTTATGCTCTTTTTTTTTCACTAAGTAATAATAGATTTTCTTCTTGTGTAAGTAGTTTTGTAGTTGTTTATTGATGATTTGATGAAATTCAATGTTGAAAAAAGGTTATATGACATGAACAATGTGATGAGTTGAAATTTGCATGAGTTGTATGTGAAACACTGAATTGTACACAAAAGAGTTAACTTGAATTAAGTATACATACATACCACCAACATGTTTTGAATAAAATATGAAATATGTGTTTAGATTTTTTTTTGAATTTACATGAGTTGTATGGAACTTATCTATTAACATTATTGTTTTTTATACTTTTTTTTTTTTACTTTTGTGGGTCTCATTTGTTAATTATTCTCATATCGTTCAAGTAAAATGTTATTTGTCAACATACATGATTAGATATAATTTTTTTTGATGAAAAAAAAAAAACTTTGAATAAGAAACACTTTATGTTTTGAACTTTATTGATATTATTTTGTTTCCAAATGGAATCGAATCATCTTTTGCTTCTAAATATGGAGTTGATTTTGATTAAATCTTGCAAAGTGTGGTTGTACAAGGTTACCGAAATACTGTTTGTGTGTGTCGATCTTTGCAGAGGCAATGGCAATTACAAGGATACAAGATCGAAGATATTGAAATTCAGTTTATACTGAATAATCAAGGTTTATAACTTCATTATTTATGATTTCATATCATCAAAATATATTGATTCTGAAGAATCTAGGTTTATAACTTCATCATTTAGGATACATGTACTGATGTACGAAGAATTATGTATTTTAGATGCTTAAAAATCAACATCTACCGAATCTTTTTAGATGATTGTGATGCAGATGATGACACCATTGGAAATTATAAATGTCGCTACTAGATCGAATTCTACACCAAAAGAAAGTAAGTTGGGTTAAAAAGGTCCAACATACTACATCGTGGATGTTATGTTGCCTCTTTTTAGGTAATCCTTGAACTTCATTATTTAGGAGTTTCAGACCATGAAAGCTTTCAGTAACTTTATTAACTTAAAAAAATGTCTGTTTTTTTTTGTCAGAAAGCAGTTGTTTGTTAGTGGTCTGGATATCAACATTGCAGCTTATGACAGGTAAAGTTGTACCTTTTCTATATTTATCTATTTATTTTCCTTAGGTGTTGTGAAATTTGCTTACTTTGTTAGCTCAGTTGTTATTTGGGACTTAGTTTTGTTTAAAAAGTCATCTTTCCCCTGCATACTAGCAACTATTCTTGAACAGATTTCACAAAGTGCTTTAAGCATTTGATTTCGTTTATCTGAGATTTGAGATATATAACATATAGGAGCTTGGGAAAAGGTTCTTAATCTTGGAAATGTAACTCATTTTCCAACAATTAAAAATATTTGGTTCGAGTTTTTGTGAATAATCATATTAACCTAAAACAGGGAAGAAGAATGGTTGGGATCTGAAGAGACAATTTTTTATATAAGTTTTTTCAGGTTTGCAGAAGAAAAAAACAAAATCTAGATTAAGGATCTTTGTCTTTTTGTAAGAATAAGATGTGCTTTCATTTAATGAGTTTTGGTTTACTTGCATATTTGACAAATGATAGGACCAAATTATTGAGTTTATGTAAAAAAAGATCATATTTTGATGAAGGTTTGAACAATTAAGTTTTCATATAATTTTATTTTTTACTTATTGGTTGATGGTTGCAAAATTGCTAAGCAGATTCAATGTCAAGTGACTTGGGCTGAACATGAGAACAAATTGTATTTACTTTCTATTTTAATATTTGATTTTTTATGTCTTCTGTTTCTTGTGCTTTTGTGGTTTTGAAGTTTTTTTTTTTTTTTTTTTAATAAGTTTTTAGGGTTTTTGTGGTCAACAAATTTTACTATGTTCTCATACATCTTAAATGCTAACCATTTCTCATTGTAATCACAGATCCATAAGGGCCGGTTTTGACCCCAAAAAATGTATTAAAAACCAACAAATGAAATCAATTGGATGATTTTGTGTCTTTAAATTGTTGGTCAAATCTGGTGGTGCCCTCCCTCCTTGAGGTCGAGGGTTCAAGTCCCATCATGGACATAGGTGGAATTAGGTGTTAGTTTAGGTGTAGATTATATATTTGTATTTGCTGGTTCAAAAAAAAAATTTGCTGGTCAAATCTGAAAAATACTGGACAGAATCGATAGATAATATACTGTATATAGACAACATACGCATTAAAGTCTTTACTTAATCTAAATGAACATGGTGTAACCTATACAAATGTAGGCAATGTACTTTTTTAAAGTTATTAGAAGAATGGAAAGTTGCATTCCATTGGAATCAATTTGTTACACTTGATGATTTATAATAGAACAGATTCATTTAGTTATGTTGATAATCTTCTTATAATTTCATTTTCCACTTTCGGATCTCCTCAATTTTCCACACACAACTGATGTCCATCAAATCTTGAGGAATTTTTTACACACCCTCTTTAACCTAATGTCGTGTTCAGAGTATAAATAAATTGTTCATGAAAGAATATTTGCAGAGAATAAATCGAAAAAAAAAAATTCACATATGTTGATCAAATAACATTTATAAAGAACAAACAAAGAAAAAATTATCACATCCGACCCCCGCAACGCGGGGTTCCCTACCTAGTTTTTATTATAAATATTCAAACTTATAAAAATGTGTTTTTCATTTGTTCCTTATAGTACTTTCTTTTTATTTCTTCTGTTATGGAATTTAATTCAATTGTTCTCATTCTAGCAATGTCATTCGGATAATACTCATTTTTTAGATATAATTAATTAGTTGTTAGAATTTTCAAATTATGTCAATTAAACACGAATACACAACTTTTTATGTAAATAGAGCAAGGAAATAATAAAATGTAGGCATAATTGAGTTGATTTTTTAATGTAATTTTTTTTGAAAAAAAAGAAAAATAGCATGCCTTCATCATACGCTATAAGTTTATTAAAGATATTGCAAGATCGTTTATTTTCATTTGTTTTACAATTTAACATTTATGCCAAAAAAAAGTTTATTTAAATTATAATAATGTCGTCTACAATCTACACATGTAAATAATTTTTCTTTTTTATAATTGAATTCATTTTCCAGAATATAATACCGTAAGTCCGTAATCCGAAAAGATGAATACAACCACAGTTTCCATTTAGAAGATCACCATTAAGTCATTTCATATTTTGTACTTTTTTTCTATATTTTCTTCTAATTATTTTTATTAATTTTACTAGAACATGACAAACGGTGTCTTTTTCATTCTTTTACAAAAAGTGGTCATTTTATATTTTTACATGTGGTTAACAAAGTGATAACACAGGGACCATAACTATAATTTACTCATATATTCCTTTACATTTTTTTAGTCTACAAAAAGATTTACTTTCAGTGTTTTAAATCAAACTTTTCAATCGTCGATCGCACTCCTCATTCCCCAAATGGTTTATCGATCGGAGCTCCTCTTATTCTCATGTTGTTCACCGCCTGCTCCGTCAGCCGGTAGATTTTTCTCGATCGTCTTCATCCCTACTAGGTAACATTCTTCTATCTTCTTTTTGCTTAATTTTCTCTTCTTTTTGTTTTGCAATCCATTATCTACTTGCAATGCAAATTGATTGATTGAGCAGTACTTAACTTTTATGTGGTAGTGGAGAAAATCAATCGATTGAGTCAAATTGTTTGCCAGTTTAGTGGTTTCACGCTTGATTGCTGAGAAAAAATATAGGATTTTTTATCGGCATTTACATGAATCAATTTCTAATTAGCGATGACATTGCTCTTGATTATAGTTCCTCTGCTTGGAATATCGTATGTTATTCGGGATTTGTGATTAGTTTGTTTGATTATAGTCTTCTGAGATCTTTTACCATGTTTAATCGTCAAATCAATGTTTCTTGGACTTGTAGCTATTTTTTTACTGCATTCACCGTTCCTAACTAGAGTCCATTTCTGTAATTTTTGAGGATACCTATGATTTTGTACTTCTTATTTTGGGATAATTGTTAGGACTCCAATTGTGAAGGAGTATTAGAATTAGGGAGCATTAATTTGTGAATTCACTAATGTTGTGGTAGCCCAAGATGAGCCAACAATTGGTGATTGGGTCATTTTATGACCAAAGTCCCTCTATAGGAAGTTTCTAAAAGGTTTAATCCAATTCTGATCATCATTAGTTTTGAAACAAAGATCAACATCCATGTTTTGAAAACTCAGGTGAGCAGCCGAGACATCCAACTGATTACTTCCATTGTTTTCCATTTCTTTCAATGCAAGTGAATCTATATTAGTCAATAATTGTCTATTCCTGTGCTCATGTGATCATCAGGCCCTGCTCAAGCATTGTGAATTATACACAATAATGGGTAATAGTTGCAATACTGAGCTTCATAAGATTATGCAATAACTATGCTTTTATGTGGTACATCACATTACAAACACCTCACTCATATTTTTTTACCTTAAGCATCGGCATCTTGTAAGAAAAGCAAAAGATAAGAAAAAAGGAACTTGAACCAACAAATTGGACAAGGGATAGCAAAACTTACTATGAAACATTGTATTCTTTTACAATGCAAATTGAACCTTCTTTGGGCCATTGTCACATTCCATGACGAAGGAGCAAGCTGTGTTGTTGCTTGTACAACTAGTACCAAAGCTAGGTTGATTTCTCTCAGCATCTATTGATATTGGATTTCCTTCATCATTGGTTTTATCTGATACCGTAGGTGGCGTAATTGAAGCATTCTCATGATTAAAAGGACTAGAAGATGGCATATTCTTTGTTTGTAAAATGTAATCTTGCACTTTTTTACTTAGATGAAGATAAGGAGACTCAACTCTCATTTTGGAGTCCACTGTTGGATCTTAGCTCTTTCCTGTTTCCCTTCGAACCACTGAACATCTTGCCTTTAGTTGTGCCATCATACCTACAGCTGTTAAGGTGAAGTTGATAAAAAATCAGTGTCCAGAGTTAATTAAAAAACAGTCAAGTAAAAAAACATATTGTATTATTCCTGGAAGAAATTAAGGTATAAAGTACAATTAAAGTTGCTATTATAGAATTACTAAATTAAAACATAGACACATAAAAGTAGTAACCATGACCTAGTAATCTCTAAGGTGGTAGTGAAGCTCTAAAGTACCCTAGATTGGTAAATCTATGTCCCACGGATGTAACTATAAATTTGAATATATCATTGTAGTTATTAGTCATTGTTGAACTAGAGGTGGAGTCTAATCTTGAAAGAATAAGCCCTAACTTTATTTTAATTGTAGTTTTTGTGCAACCATAGAAATCATTCCAAAGTGAATTCAAAAAATGATCTCTTTCGGTATCACTTTCATCCAAAGTGAATTCACAAAATGAGAACATGTGGGAAAATGTAGGAAATTCACATGGTAGTAATTTTAATTGTAGTTTTTGTGCAACCATAGAAATCATTCCATCAGGGTTCCAGTTTTCAATTTGTCTTTCTAACTTTATTTTAGATAAAATTCAAAATATTTTATAGATAATTTTGAATTTTTGGTCCTATATCTTGTTTGTGTATTAACACTCTTGTTTAAAATGACCTCATTTCTTCTAGATGTATGGCATTTGAATGCTATAATGAGCTAACGTGTATACTATCTAGCCATCCCTTTTTCCCTTCCTAACAATCCTTTTAACTATGTTATAATGTGATAAGTTGGTGACGGTAAAACTGTCATTTATCATACTCAAATAGTCTTTATGTATGCAATATTAACTAAAGGCATGAACTGTTTCAACTTTTTCTTTGTTCCAGGGTCCAATCCACTCCACTCCTGTCCTGTCCAGTCCAGTCCAATCCAATCCAATCCAGGTGATAACAAAACCGTAATGTTTAAGTTTTGTGCTTTATCTTTTATACTTACTGTGACATTGTAAGTTGTTATTTTTTTCATTTTTAAATGCAAAAAATAGCAATCTACTTTCATTAAGGTATTTGCATTATACTTTTAGTTTTTGTATTTTTCAAAGTAAAAAGTAGGATGCTAAAATAAATAAATAAACAAACAAAAGTACATTGGTATTTTAAAGTAAAAAGTAGTATGCTTAAATTTTTAGTAAGATATTTCTATAATATTTGTGATCTAACACATTTATAACCTCCTAAGTTTTTAAAATTTCAGGGAAGATGTCACAATTCTTATTAAGAGACACATTGAAATGAAAGCAACATACAAGTGTACATTTCATAAACAAACGCACCGATGATGCAAAATTTGTTGGTGATATATCTGCCCCATTATCTACACCAATATTATCTACATCAACATTGCCGTCATCATCATCTCGTACCACATTATCATTTGTTGGTACTGTATCTGCCCCAACATTTGTTTCACATGTTGGTGCCACATCATCAACACATGCATTATCCATACCTACATCATCCAACGATTCATCCTTACCTACATCATCTACCCAATCATCTAGACCTACATCTATCCAATCATCTACACCTGCATTTACTACATCATATATACCTAGATCCACAACAAATTGTAGTGAATCGGTTGAGGAAAATGTTGGTGTTCAACATCAAGGGTATTTACTTGGATCTACAAGACCGGATTGGCGTCTATATATTTGAGTGCGAGATAAGGAGTAAGTTAAAATTCTTACATTTTTATCAGAATTGAGTTTCATGAATTTTACAATGTGGTCGATTTTTTCTTTTGTAGGTTATTTCCTTCGGGCCCATGTTCTTTCGTTATCTATGAATCCTTTGGTGAAATAGCTGATTTAAAAGGGTATAGCTGGGCAACTTTAAGTGACGAGACAAAACTCCTTTATTTGGACGAGTTTCATGTATGTATCTTGTTTATGCAATTATTACGTACTCATTAACTAAAAAACTCATCTATATATTTTGTATTGTAGAAAAAGTGTCATTGGGATGATGCAAAAACTCCGTTAGTCCAAGGTTGGTGGGAAAATAAGGCAAAGGAAAGATATAAACAATATATCTACAATATAAGCTCAAAATGGAGACTCTAAAAAAAACCTATTAATATAACATCAGAAGTGTAGATATCCTAGACTGGAAGATGGAATACTAAAGAGTTCAAGAAGAAATCAGAACAAAGCAAATAAAAATAGGCGTAGAGGTGTAGCTGATAGACAAGCCCTTTCTACGCATACCGGTGGATCAGCTTCTCATTCCAAGATTACTTCTGATTTAGTAAGTACTCATTTAATTTTATATTATAGCAATCTACTTTCATTTAGAAATACCATTATCTAGTTCTATTTTGATTTTTATAAGGACTAAGCCTAAATGCATAAAATAGCAATCTACTTTCTTTTAGTTTTTATATTATAGCATTTTAGTTCCAATTTTATTTTTAAAAGGACCAAGCATAAATACATAAAATAGCAATTTACTTTCATTTAGTTGTATGTTATAGATTTTCTAGTTCCATTTTGATTTTTAAGAGGACTAATCCTAAAAAGTAAGTTTATTTTTCATTTTTAAAGAGTGGAGCCTAAATGCAAAAAATAGCAATCTACTTTCATTTACTTTTGTATCATAGCACTCTAGTTCCATTTTGATTTTTTGATGGGTTTAGCCTAAAAGTAAGTTACTATTTTTTCATTTTTAAATATCTAAGCCTAAATATAAAAATAGCAATCTACTTTAATATTGATTTTGTTTTTGTATATATGTAGAAGAAGTTTTGGGGACATGATCTGGCACACCATGAACTATTTTTGTATACACACTAAGAATCACGATGGAGTGACTTTTTTAGTTGACAAAGCTAAAAAATTCATGTAAGTTATATTTTTAATAATTTCATGTAAATTTTATTTTGATTTTTTTTTTTGTATAAGTTTTATCTCAACACAATTATAAAACTACTAGACGAATGTTCGTGCGTTGCGCAGTGAGATAATTATGCAGTTTAATATGGTTATATATGGTTTAATGTATTGTGAATAAGCCATACATAAAACTTGTATGCGATTAAATAGCATGTATGTTTTTTGATTTACAGATTTTTTATCATAGTAAATAATGATTTTTTTTTTTTTACTATTAGCTTAAAATTTTAAATGTAATTTTTATGTACACATTAGTATTTAATGTAATTAGTTGATGATTGATTAAATATTGATTCTCATTTGTGGTTGTCTATTTATGTTGAACCTCATAAAAATACATATTTAACGACTTTTGTTAGTTTTACTATTGAATAGAAAATGGTGTCTTATTTCAAGTAAATATAAAAAATCTCATTCTCAATCTATTTTAAGATAGTGATATATTTTAAGTTAATATAAAAATCATATTCTAGAATTAATGAAAAGAAAAAAAGGAGCCAAAATTTTCAACTATAATAAAGTTGATTCTAATTAAAATGTACTCAATCAAAGATAATATCATTTAATAAACATCATAAGATATTACATTATATTCAAATTATAGACGTCATTTTGTAAGAGTCATTCAAATTACATATTTTAAATGAAATATAATTATAATATATTATCTATGGAACTAAATTTCTGCACAACATGTGGGATTCGTCTACTATATGGTATTCTTCTAATATATTATATTATAGTATAAACATTATATTTGGAAAACCACTTTCAGTTATATTGTAGTTTATAACATTAAATTTGTGATGGATGACACACATTTGTGTATTTATATCTATATTATAAATTTAAAACAAATCTTATATAAACATCCAACCTAAATATTCATCTTCAAGCTTTCTTTCTTCGCCACGTAAACAAAATTTTGTTATAAAGCCAAAAATAGAATAAAAGACATTTAATTGTATGATCATGATATATTGTATTTTGATTGGAGCTTGTACAAAACATGTATCAGCATATATTATTAATTTATCTCTTGTTTTGAGTAATTCGAATAAGATAGCTTCAAATCCAACGTATCAAATGGATGACCCATTTACTAAAGTCTAAAACCTAAAAACTCAAATATGTTCTAATACCATACAAATGCATGAAGTTTTAACAAATTATTATCTCATATGAATTACCATTGATTATGTGTGATTAATTATTAATAGGTGAAAATGTTTGGAGGTTTCAAATGCATGAGGTTTTAACAAATTATTGTGGGGGGTTTCAAATGCATGACAGTCAAGGGAAAATGCAAGCTTTATAAGTATGTAAGATACGATGATTTTATGGAACGATGTGATCGATTGAAAGCAATAGGAAAGGAAATTGATGAGGACAAACTATTTTATGATGTTGTTGGGGGATATGATCGAAAAAATATATTATATTGATTTGGCTCATATGGAAAGCACATTCGTTCTAGTAAAGGATCTTATGAAATGCATTGTGAACAATACGAGGATAATAATGCCGAGACAAAAGTCGAGATTGAGAATTTGAAGAAGTTAGTTGAGACACAACGCAAACAATATGAGGATATTCAACAAAAATATGAGGATGTTCAGCAAAAATATGAGGATGCTTAGAAAAAGAATGTGGAGTTTCAGCAGAAAAATGTGGATGTTCAATCAAAGTTTGAACAACAACTTGCACAAGCAATGAATGTCATTAACACATTGAGTGAACATGTCAAAACTTTTATTAATCAATGATAGAATATCATGCATCGAATAATGTGTTACGTTAAATTTGTAGCGATTTTTGATTCTGAAATATGTATCTTTTGATGTATTAGATATTTCTTTTAGTTTCTATAGAAATACTTTGTTATTTTTGGTTTTATATTAATTGTATTTTTGTAAATTGATATAATATGTCAAATTAAATAACCGAATTTTATAGAAAAAATGGTATGAAACGATTGTTATGGAATTGACTACAAAAAGTTGTTATGGAATTTGCTACGGAATGAATGGCTACGGAATTCGTTACGGAACGAATAGCTACAGAATTTACTACATAACAATTAGTTACGAAATTTGTTACGGACCAAATGGCTACGGAACAATTAGCTATGAAATTTTCTATGGACCAAATGGCTACGGAATTTGCTACGGACCAAATGGCTATGTAATTTGCTACAGAACAATTAGCTACGAAATTTACTATGGACCAAATGGCTATGAAATTTGCTACGGAACAAAATAAATACGGAATTTGCTACATAATTCATTGTTACAGAATTGTGTGTTGTAGTTGAAATGCTACGGATAAATGTTCTAGCAACGGCCATAGCAAAATTGTTACGAAACTATAATTTCGTAGTTTAACATTTTGCTACAAGAAATCTTACTATGGAATCTCATTGGCAAATTTCGTAGCAACTTTCGTAGTTATTTAGGTTTAACTACGGAATTACATCATTTTGCTACGGAATTTTTCCGTAGTTAAATCAAAATTTTCTTGTAGTGTATACTATGTTCTTAAAAGTTAGTGTCTTAGGACCCACCTTCAATGGCATACATACACCTTGTAGTTTTCTAATTTTTTTTTATACTAAGTTCTTAAAAATTAGTGTCTTAGTACCCACCTTCAATGGACATACATACACCTTGTAGTTTTGTAATTTTTTTCATATATAACTTATACTATGTTTTTAAAAATAGATGGGTGTTAGGACCAACCTTTACTATGGATGAGATGTTTTGCATCGACTATAGGGACTTTTTGTTACGATGGAATCTTGAATTTATTTGATGTGGTTTATATCAGTAATATGAAAAGATGTTTCAGCTTCCAATATGAGTAACAAATAAGAAATTCTATTCATCTGTCTCCTATGCTCTAGTTTTCTCCCTATCCACTATTTAATATGTTATTTAATATATTTTATTATTAGTAAGGTAATATTATATGAAATGATGTGATCTTTATACTGTTATTGTATTATAACATAATATAAAAAATATTATATACATATATATGTGTGGGGTGGGGGGGGGGGGTGAGGTGTTTGAAAAATAAAAGTTGAAAATACGAAAATAAATTTGTACCATAAATTTATTAATTGCCGCAAAAACACTCATTTATAAGAACAAGACGCAAAGATTTAATATTTATATGCGAATATAAAATTAAATATATATGAATATTGCATATCAAAACCATTACCGTCCCTCTCCTCCACTTCCAATATCTCTATCATTATTATCGTCTGGTGAGGTTTCTTTTGCCTTGCATGCTTACTAGGGATGAAAGTAGGTCCAAACCCGAACCGGATGGACCCTGATTTGGAAAACCCGGATCCGGTTAACTAGATTTTTTAGAACCGGAAATCGGATCGATATGTAGGAACCGGTTCTGGTTTGGTTCCGGGTAAAGTGGGTCTAGAACCGGAAAACCCAGAAACATCAAAGTGAGTAGGTTGGAACCAGATAAATTGGGTTTGAAACCGGAAAACCCGAAAAACCCGGAATTTTTTGATAATTATTTACTACTTAGTGAGTTGAACTTTGAAAATTTTCATATTAATATCCTGACTTTGGGGGACTGTAACCCATTGAATATGAAACCAAAATTAACAAAATTATAGCCTAAAATCATATACAAACTCTAAAATACACTCTGAAAAAGTCCGCATGTCAATCCGACTTTAAGCGAGTGAGATATGCATATGTTAATATTTTCATAGAATACTGTAACAACAGCAAAATTCAGGTCAAAATTTAAACTTTTATAAAACCGTAATTAAGTATACTAAGTGGTAGATATTATAACAAGGTTTTCATACATATAAAGAACACTAAAATCCGAGTTATAACGAAGAAGTTATGACCATTCTAAGTTTCCCGACAAAAACCGGCAATACGAAGTTACGTAAAAACGCAAAGTTTCAATAAAACACTTTTTGACCTTAGGTGTCTAAATGAAAGTCATAGATATCATCAAACCGTAACCGTACATAAAAAGAACATCCAAATCTGACTTCGTATGAGGAAGTTGTGATTTTTCTAAGTTACAGATATAACAGTAGACAGCTAAAAACTCGAAATAGAGATCGAGAGACTTTTAGCTGACACAATATAAATGAGAATCGAAGGGCTCAACAATACTAGCGCAACGGTAAAAAGTCTGACGAAAACGGACGTCGGATGAAGAAGTTATGGAATTTTAACGGACTTTTCCTATCCCGGTGTTAAAAATATAATATTAAAAATAAAGTCAAGACTAGCCGACGGAGTCTAAACGAAAGTTGTAGATCGTAGTCTCACCTTTGTGTGGATATAATGAACGTCGAAAACGGAGTTCGTATAATAAAGATATGAATTTTTGAAGTTTGTTAATTAATTAAAATATAAATTTAATTAAAACCCGGTATTATCCGAAGAACGAGTCAGCGGTCCGATCCGTCGTACGCCCAGCGTACCGTCGTACGCCCAGCGTACTCGGATGCTAGGCTCCGGTTCGTCCATGTCGCTCCAATGTTTCGACCGAGGATGCGCTCATGCATGACGCATGAGTACGCAGCGCGTACTCTAGTACGCCCCGCGTAACGCAACCTCTCAGACCCCTATAAATAGAGATGCGAGGGTGCCGGCCAAAATTGCTAATTTCCTTCCTTTCGAGCGCTGAAGCTCAGCGTTTCAACCCTCGGAATCATCCCAAAGGCCCGGTTTTCATATCGAAGGTGGGAAGAAAGTTTTACACTCCCGAGACTCCCGAGATTTCCCGAGAATCTCGAGAGATCCGCTTTCTCGAGTAGAAGTTCTGCTCGGTTCTCATCGCGCTTTCTTCAATCGATCAAGTGAGTTCATACCCCCTTCAAACACACTTTAAATACATTTTAAATGCTTTTATACTCTTTTAAAGGGGGGGGGGGGGGGGGATACAAGTAAACATACGGTTATTATCGTGTATTTTATAAAGTTTCACTTCACTTGTTTTATCGAATAAATCACTTGGAATTCATTACTACTATGGAAAACTTTTGTCATACTTTGCGTGCATTAGACTTATACAAAGTATATAGTGATTTCAAAGTACCTTTTTGTTGCTAAGTCGTTTTATACATTCTAAAAACTTATGATTTATGCTTTGTCAAACATTGTGAAAAAGGATAAACTTTGCATACAAAACTATTACTTTAATACAGACTTAATTGAGAATCCGTGAGACGTGTATATCTTCAAATACTACCTTTTGCTAAAAGGTATTGCCATAAGTCCTGTCTATAACCAGAGTCTCCCGTTCGGAGAACGTGTCAAATGTGTATAGATCTATACGGGAAGTCATGATCCCGCGCCCTGACTGTTAGCTACAGTCCGTCCTTTGGGGTGACAGTTTGTCATAACGCTAAGATGCCTGAAGAACGTCGCTACAGGCATATTATGTTTAGTATGGTTATAAAACTCACCGGATATACAATTATTATGGTATTATGCTTTTATGAACGAGTAGCTATTAAAACTATTCTTCATCTAACAAATGCGATCTTCGTATAGCTTTATTATATAAAACTATGACACAACTTTTAAGAACGTCGGTTGCTTGCGATTTTCGGTCTTAGAGACTGCCAGTTATGTTAGGAAAATAAGGGTTTTTCCTGTATACAAACCAAACAACTAATAGGAAAATAAGGGATTTTCCTGGTGCAATTATTTACAACTTATAACACGAACATTCATATGCATTTCATACTTCTATAAGAAAATAAGGGTTTTTCTTGGAAAACACAACAATTCATATCTCAACCATTAGGGAAAATATGGGATTTTCTGGATCTAATACATTCATTTTCAACACAACAAATCATAACTCTTTACATTTGAAATACTGCATTTTCTGGAAAACATACACGAACTTTCGAATGGCGTACATTTTCTCAAAACACTACTCATGAACTCACCAACTTAATTGTTGACACTTTCTCTTTGAAATAACTTGTATTATCAGGGAACCGCTAAGCAGATTTGGAAATCAACTTTTGGGGATTAACGGGCTGACGTTAATTACTTCTTTTGAAAGATGTTTATGTATTTAACTTTTGAACATGTAACGAATACAATTATGTAAACATTTTGGAAACTTTAATATATATGGTGGTGTGTACTTTCCTTTCTATGAACTGTTATGATACTGAATATGACGTCCTCCGCCCCCGAACGTTTCCGCCGTTCTGGTTTGGGGGTGTGACAAATACAAAGTATAAAAACAAATAGCTAAAAAGTTGAAAATTATCAGTTTTGATATCCCGATTTCGGAGGACTATAAATCATTGAATATTAAAGAAAAAATGACAAAATTATAGTCTAAACTCATGTATAAACTATAAACTACAAGTTGGAAAAAACCACATGTCAATCCGACTTCAAACGAATTAGATATGCATGTTTTAAAACTTTCACCGAATATAAAAAAACTGAAAAACTAAAAACTTCCAACTTTGATATCTCAACTTTTGGGGACTGTAAGTCAATGAATATAAAACTAAAAATGGAAAATTTATAGTCTAAAATCATGTACAAACTCTAAACTACATTTTGGAAAAAAAACCGCATGTCAATCGGAGTTGAAATGAATGAGATATGCATCTTTTACAAAAACCGGTTCTGGCCCTAAAAGTGGTTCCAGTTCCGGTTTTTAAACCCAGTTTACCCAGACCCGATGGACCCTGTAACACCGTAAATTTCAAAACAATTTTTCATTTAAAATAATCATTTAATTCTTAGAAACACTTGTTTAAAATCTCATTTATAAACGAATTACAAACATAACTCCTTTTTCACTTGCATAGAAAACCAGGATCCTCCAAAACATGATTCTTTCTCTGGTGTGTACAATCAGGCTGGTGTCGTCCCGTGATACTGAAAAGGAACCTGAAAAACAAACATAACACAAAACACTGTAAGCACGAAGCTTAGTGAGTTCCCCAAAATACCACACATAACACATATTAGCCACTCGAGGCTATAACTCTATGGATCCGTGCACCCAAACTCTGTGAACCCTCAGGTTCTAACTCTGGGAACCTTCCGGTTCCAACTCTATAAACATGCACAGCATAAATCACATAGAAATAATGCAGTACAACACATCACGTACATATAGCATACAAATACTCTGATCACATAACTCTGGTTACCTACTCAAGGTAAAGTATAGTGAGAAGACTCACCTGGCAAGGAGAAAGCAGATATCTCCACACTTGAATCTCGAACTCGCCACCGCCTAACACGTAAGGCAAATACTCTCATGACTAAAACTCTCAAGACTAGAATCAACCCTCTCATGGCACCCTCTTAAGGGTAAAAGACTATTTTACCCCTCACTTGGCCCAAAGGCCACATTGCTGACCAAACTCTAAAGTCAACGGTCAACTCTTGGTCAAGGACAACGTCAAGGTCAACCCCTGACTGACCCCACTCGTCGAGTCAACCCTATGACTCGCCGAGTTCCCATACTCAAAACTTCACTCAATCCGCGACTCAACTCGCCGAGTCCCATAACTCTGAGTCCACTCGCGCACAACTCACCGGGTCATCCCTTGACTCGCCGATTCTCGACTCAACCAGAAATTATTGGGACTCTTCAACAAGACTCATCGAGTCCAAGAACAGACTCGGCGAGTCTAAGGCTATCTACAACCTACTCGCCGAGTTGTTCATACAACTCGCCGAGTTCCAGGCCATCTTCATCCAACTCGCCGAGTTGTTCTTCCAACTCGTCGAGTCCCAGCTCATCTTCAAGCAACTCGTCGAGTCCACTCATGTGACTCGCCGAGTACCACCGGTCTGAGTCCATTCAGAAACACTCCAGGCCATGCAATTGATCCACAACATAGATCTAGCCTCCTACAACTCATCCATCACGTAAAGTGGCAAACTTTACGTGAATCCAAAGAGATCTATGCATTTTGCACATTAGGGCTAAGGTTTGGGACAAGATAGCTTCATCCAACACTCAATACAGGGACTTTCCTGCATCCCAACTCTTCTCCATTCCAGATCTGAGGTAGCAACCTCAGATCTAACCTCTAGACTCCAATATAACCCAAGATAAGCTTCCCTCAAACCCCAAAATGAAGAAACAAGATAACAACAGCCTAAGAACGAGATATTACCTCAAAAGAACGCCCCAATCTGCAAGGAAACTCGAATCCAAGCAAAGCCCCTTGTTCCACACCTTCAAACTCCCAATCTTTCTTCAACAAATGCTTCTCCAAGCTCCAATCTTCTTAACAATGGTGTTTCCTCACGAAATCACGACCTCTGGAACTCAAGGGATGATAAGGAGGCTGTGGAGGAAATATAATGATCTTTATATAGGGCTCAACCCCGAGAATTAGGGTTTTCTCCACTCAGCGTCTACTCGCCGAGTCCACCACATTGACTCGCCGAGTCGGCTACTTAACACGCGACCAAATCGCGACTCTACTCGCCGAGTCCATCCATGGACTCGCCGAGTCACTCTTTCCCAAATTACTCTTTTAGCCCTTCAACTCTACTCTTGATATTTCGGGATGTTACAGACCCAAACCCGGATAAAGCCAATTTTTAAACCCGGAACCGGAACCGGTTCTATATATTCCGGTTCTAACGGTTCCGGTTCCGGTTCGATTCTGGTTTCGGCCCGGTTTTCCGGTTTCAAATCTCATCCCTAATGCTTACTTACATATTTTATACGGTAATTAGGTTATAACCCGTAGAAACCACGGTCAGTATTTTTAAAATTTTCATATAGATTAAAAAAAATAAAAAATATAAAAAAAACAAGCTATTATCGATTGTAAGTAATTATGAATTAATTTGTTAAGTAAAAAAAACATAATAATGTTATTAGGATATGATTTTGTATTTTCAAAATTTAAATTGAATTTAGAAAATAATAAAAATCATAGAAAAATATCACATGTCAAACAGACATTCTAAAAACTGATAAGTGTTATTTTCAGATTTCATTTATTAAAAGAGAGAGATTTTAATAGTTTTATATTAAAAAATAGAAATTGATGAATTGTATTTTTGAATTGTGAAAGAGAATAAAATAATATATTTAGTATATTAAATCATAAAAGATATTATTAAAAGCTTATAAATATGTAAAAATAATAAAAATCAATACTTAATCATGTGTGTTTAATATATTTTTGAATCGTTAATTTCGACTTAAATATTAAATGGTAGTTACATATATAGTAATATGATGGTTTTATCTACAATAATATAATTAAACATAAAAGAAGCATAACCTAAAAATAAATCGATGAAAGTTTTCATAAAACAATCAATCATATTTAGATATGACTTGTTTTTTAAGGTAAAATGTATGCAATCTGTGAAATATATTTGCAGACCTCTGCAGTAAAAGAGATGGATCAAACGTCTGTAGTCTGAAAGAAAAATAATGTTTGTTTTTTAACATTTGCAGGTTGTTAAAATATACAAAAACTTAATTAAAATTATTCTAAAAAAATAAAAATGGAAAATAGTTTCTCAATAATTTTATAACTTTATTATAGATAATTAATAAATGTAGATCAACTTTTATGTATTATTAAATAAAAAGTGAAAATAAAATGGTACAAATTAACGTATATATTTGATAAAAACCAACAAACTTTAGTCGTAAATTTATAATTAAACATTATAGTTAAGGATAAAAGACTTCACATAAAAAAAAAAAAAACAACTTTAATTTTAAATGAAAATTTTCAAAATTTTCATTTTACTTTTTAAATTAAATCAAATAAAACTAGACATAATTTTTTTCCTAACAAATGAATGATATTACATTAAATAATATTTTATAAAATTTTGCACCAAAAATATAAGACAATATTAATATTCTTTTTTCATGTCTATATAAAAATCTCTAATGACCTTATTGTAATTAAATCTTTATTTATAAGTTTGTCACAATTATCATGATTGTGTCGTCAAACCTTTTTTTTTAGTATTTTAATTTTTTATTAAAAATTATTTATAAGAGATATAGTTGAAATAAATCTATGTTTAAAGAAAAACAAAGATATACGTGTCTTTTTAGACTAGAAGATGTTTGAAGACTTTGGTTCATGTCTATACCAAAAAGAGATGGCACAAACCATTTTACGTATGCAGTCTTCAAAAAAAAACAATCAATCTGTGAAGTCTAATGTTTGCGTATGGACTGCGCCACGCAGACAGAAAATGTCAAGAGGATTTACAGACAAAAAAACAAACAACACATTAGTCTGTTTAACAAAAAGGAATAAGAGACTTTATACCTTTGGCTATATCTTTTCTTGTTTTTAAAAAAACTAAGTAAATTATAGAAAAAATTTTTATGTTTTAATCGAATTATCAGTTTTGGTCATAAAGTATAAAAGTTGATAGGTTACATCTCTATAGTTTGTGACTATTACATTGTAGGTCCTTGCTCCACATAAAAATATTAAATTACTCTTTCTTTCTTTTTTTTCTTTTTTAACATATTATTATTGTTATTATATATATATATATATATATATATATATATATATATATATATATATATATATATATATATATATATATATAATATTTTCTTTGATCTTTACTTCAATAGAATTAATATAGATTATTTATAATTTATTTTTATTTTTTTAAAAACATTATCAAAATTATATAAAATCATACTACTATTTTTTATTTTATTTTTTATTTTTTTTGGTTTAAATATCATTTAATATTCTTGATGTTTTATTTGAATATATTATTTAATGTTGTTTTTTTTTTTTGATGTTTTGTTCATTTAAATTATATAATGATTTTGTTTATATTTTTTTTCGTATAAACAAATTAAAACAATAACCCGGATAATTATCTTTCTTCCAATAAAATTGTTTAATGTTCGTTTTTTTCTTTTTCTTCTATATATATATATATATATATATATATATATATATATATATATATATATATATATATATATATATATATATATATATATATATATATATATATATATATATATATATATATAGTAAGGGTGTTGAAGGTGTTTGTTTTGGGTTTTAATTCAAAAACTAGTTCCATAAACTTTAAAAATATGGCAACGGAAGACTTAAAAAATTTGAACATAACATAACATTTTATACCCACCGAAGATCTCCTTACAAGTTAAAAAAATATAAACTACCAACCATAGAAAGGATGAAGAAATAACAACTTTTGTTGTTCTTTGGATCCTCATGGGAGGCTTAGAAGTTGATGAAGAATGTGGAACATTTGAGACACCAACAATGACTCAATTTGATATAGATGGTAGTCCATAAACTCTTAAACCCTTAAGCTTGAAGTTCATAACCAATATAAACTTAAAGAGGGCATGCAAAAGCATGTGTTCTTTAATAAAAGATGAACAAACGAGAGAGAGCATGATAAAAGAAATCTTTTGGCCATTCAAGAGTATTGCTCCAGAAATGAAAGCTGATCTTCTTAATGCATAAAGAAAAGTCATTATCCAATGGTTACTTCCACTTTAGACAACCATGTCCCTATGTCTTAATGAATGCATGATTAGGCTTTAAGTCTTTTGAATAAACAACTTAAGAAGTCATTCCTTTTGATTAAAAAATTAGAAAAGACCATACTCTTCGCTTTTGAAATTAATAAGGAAAAAGGAAGACAAAACTTTTATATTTTATAAACCAAGTTTATAAAATATAAACATTAACTTTTTGGTAAAGGACAAAAAGAATTTATCGAGTCCAAAATATTGTGCATGACTTACTAATTCATACCAAATGAATTATGTAATACTACTTGCTAATGAAAATTATTATTTCCATTAAATAAATAATTTCCAATTTAATTATCAGAGTTTTATTGAATATTTATTAAAATCAATTTCTAATAAATAATCAATTATATCAAGTTGTTGTTAGTGTGACCCATTAGTATCATATGTTAATTAGCAATATCACTTTAATATGATTATTGAGCATACTAGATATTTCAATCTCTAACATGCGCACGATTCATATTAGACTGATATTAACAGTGGTGAACGTCTCGCAACATTTCATTGCCCCCAACAACACGCAACTTTGTGCCATTTTATCAATGCCCAATTCCCAAAAAGCTCAAAGCTACAATTAGTGTATAAGGTAAGTTTATCAGTTACCCTTTGCTACAGACATCATATTGAACATGAGATACAAATTGTGATCAATCTCATTAGTTGTTCAACTTTTGGTAAGGCACCTTAGATGTTTCATTACTAGTTCCTACTTGGTTGTGCCCAGCTTGGTTACTCTTCAATAAATATATGCAAACTATCACACCCCAAAACCATGAACGACGAAAACGTTCTGGGGCGGACGACGTCATGTACAGTATCACAACAATGAAAAGTAGTAAACAAACAACAACATCATCCATTGCATTAATAATATAATTTTAATACAAGTGTGTTCTGTCAAATTATAATAGACACTAAAGTATAATCAAAATGAAAGATGAGTCTTGATCGAGCTCCATCTTCTCTAAACCTTGCATCGGTACCTGTCTATCGTTGACTTGAGGATACAAGTTCTTTTGAAATGGAGTATCAGCTTTAAAGCTGGTGAGATCATAAGTATTAATGTGTCTTAATTTGTAAAAGTTGTAATGAAAGAGTTGAAATTGTTTTGAAAGAAAGCTCGTATAAGTATGAAAATGTTTGTAGAACAACTGTAAACGTTTGAAAAACCCTAGAAATCCCTATGATTCCTAATATTATAGAAGGGAGTCTTCTACCAAGACCTAACTGCTCTGAATGTAGCCTTCTACCAAGACCTAACTGCTCTGAATGTAGCCTTCTACCAAGACCCGACTGTGTTACTATTATTATTATTATCAGAAATTGTATCCTTTGGTACTAGGATACTCAAATATAATTCACCTCATCGGTTATGTAAATGAGTCACAAGATAAACGTAATAATATAAATAACCTAAGTATTACCCTTTGGTACTAGGGTAACTAACAATGTTAACTAAAGACATCCGTAGATGTACATTTACCTCTGTTGTTAACAGCTGGGTGTAGGAATAGTTAATCCCTTAAAGTATACCTGTAATGGTATCAACCGTAGGCATCCGTAGATGTTCATTATCCTCTGTAGCTAACAGTGGCTATAGGAATGGTTAGTCCCACAAAGCATCCTTTGGTACTAGGATATTAAATCCACTCTATCTCGTCGATTATGTGATTGTATTACAAGGTAAAGATAAGAATGAGGATTATATAACATAATCTATTCATATAAAATGTAATGATAACTCGTCATATGTAGACGTACTCATGTAAATGTAATCATGTAAATGTAATCATGTAAATGTACTCATGTAAATGTAATCATGTAAATGTACTCATGTAAATGTAATCATATAAATGTACTCATGTAAATGTATAGTAATGTGTTTTAATGTTATGCGTGTGCTAGTTGTAACGTGTGTTCTCTCTCTATCTAGCAAGTATTGACTCATGAATGAACTGACTCATTGTATGATATCGTGTTTAAGTAATAGTTCTAGTATCTTCCTAAACTACCCAAATGGTATCTTACTAGTAATGTAACTTGTATGTATGAACATGGAAGTATACCCTTGCTACCCAAGGGTACTGAATGAACTGGAAGAACCTTTACGACTATATATGTACATATGATATATAACTAATATTTAAACGACCTTCGGACGGGTACCCGATATCCTACCAGACCACATCTTAAGTGCAAAAAGGAAATAGGGCGGATAGGCCTTCCTAAGCCTTTTAAACATTGCTTATATAACTATACATACATAGACATGCAATTGATAATATAAAAGTATAAAGAAGTTTCATAAAAGCATTTGATATGTAAAAGAGTTTTTAAGACAATTTGGAGTAAAACAATTTGGTAAAACAGTTTGAAAGTAAGAGATTCACTTGTGGATACTTATTAATCACATGTGATTGAGATAATAACTATCGTAACTTTACTTGTATCCCCCCATTAAAGTATTTATAAACATTTGAAAACATTTAAAAGGTTAATTTAGGGGTATGAACTCACCTGTTATGAGTGGTACAGATGAACTGAAGAGGTAGGATGGCTAGGTGTCAAGTGAAGTCTTGAACACACTCTATGATCCTAGTTAACATATAATATCACATATATGTATACAATTAGTCTTTAAATAACTAATAAACAAAGTTAAGACACCCTAGGACATGATAAACACCTTATACAAGTGTTATAAGTCTCAAGGGTTACATCTAAGAGTTGTAGGGAAAGGCTAGTGTGTTTGGGGTTCAAGGGTAAACTCCTTTGGAGTTTACGGTTTTTATGACCAATACCCAAAGAGTTTATGGAAGTAAAATCAAGGTTTTACGGTCTTAAACTCTACACTTTATGACCATACGTTTTTTTGAGGTTTTACAAGTCACTTGAAGCATTTCTACTTGGTGGTTAGGCCTTTGGAAGGATCTAGGGCACCATTTCACTTCCTAAATGGAGTTTACGGTCCCTTTATCGTTTTTCTTTGAGTTTACTACCTTAAAATCATGAGTTTACTACCTTAAACTCATAAGTTTATGGTATTTGGGGGTTTTCAAGTCCTTAGCTCAATCATGGTAATAGTCTAGGTTAGATTTTAGACATAAGGAATAAATATGGGACTTTTATACATAAATATGGGACTTTTATACACCTTTTGGGGTGTTTATGGTTTTGGGAGATCCCCAAACCGTAAACACATAAAAATGTGAGGTTTTGGTGCATTTTGTGTGATAAACTCATCAAGGATGAATCTAGACAAGTCCCTAAGTCATTGTGAAGAATCTAGGCACCCTAAGGTACCACTTTGCACTTTATTTGGTGTTTACGGTTTTGGGAGCCTCCCAAAATAGTGAACACCTTATTCTTGGTGTTCTTGGGACATTTCCTTGGTATTAATATGTATAGCAAGCTTTAAATGACTCACAGATCGAAGTACTTACTTTGTGGAAGCTTGTAATGAACTAAAAGTCCAATAACACTAGTGTGTGTTCTTGGTGTTTTGGAAAAATAGTCAACACACATAAATGGATGGATTAAAGGATGTATAATCACTAGATGTTATGTTATATCAACTAATCAAGTCGAGAAACACTTACGTTTTCGAGAAATCGGGCGAAAACCGGGATGATACTTGAGAGAGTTTGGAGTTTACTCATTTAGGTTGGAAATGAGAAGTGTGGTAATTTGGGGAGTAAACTCATGTTTAAGCATGAGTTTACGTTTTTGGGAAGATTTTTCGGCCCAAACATAAAAGTTTGGCCGTGAACTTCTAAGACACGAGGTGTTTACGGCTTTGAAATTTCAAGACTCGAGACGGCACTTCCTTTCACCCGTTCGTTTAAAGAATAATATTAAAATAATCAAACGAACTTTAAATTTGCTAAAAATAAGTAATAATGTAATTGACTTATAAATCGAAGTGATTGACTTTTAGGGTTTCACCGAATGAAAATTTCGAGTTGTCTCATCATTCCCCTGTTAAAGGGAATTTCGTCCCGAAATTAGAATTTGGGTAAGGAATTAGGCATGAATTATCAAGTCATGGGTGGGAATACTTCCTAATCGATAGGTTCTCGCGCGAATAAGTGAATTCGGGTCCTTGGTTGGTATCCCAACAAACCTTCACTAAAAAGAGGCAGCGCTGCTTCGTCCGCTGGACCTCTCGGTCGGGGGACACTGCAGTTCTTATACGAAGGCGAGGATCTCGTTAATATCAATCTCATCGAGTGGACTTACGAGAGTCCTAATAGAACGGTACGGTTTCAAGATCAAGACGCAAAGGGTAAAATGTACGTTACTGAGTTCACGGAGTAGGTCTAGTTTGTGAGATACGAGACCGATTCTGGTAAGAATCTCGGAGGTCCTAATTATCTTGGATTTAGCCTTCCACGCTTTACGAAGCATATTAAGCCATTCCTAGAGTGAGACTTCCTAAGGAATTTGGTCTCTCACTTGGAATTCCAAGGTTTCTTTCTCTTGCTTAACTTCCCAGTCAAGGGCCACCCCTTGATGGGTCAAAGTCGTAAGGGTTTCTGTAATTTGCGAGGAGTTCCGGATAAACTATGATAGTAGGTCTGTAAGACCTAGAATTTAGCGAATTTCTATCGGCGTCTTCGGTGCTGACCAATTCCCAACGGTTTTGGATAAATTGACAGAGTGCTCAAGGATTTCCACATCACTAATAGTGTGCCTTCGGAATTTGACTCTCCAATTCCAAAACTCGTGTTCAGAGAACTTTGTGAAAAGTATCTCCGAGGGTAATGTTTCTGCGGGTTCCTTCTTACTATGAGGGTAGATAAGTAAGTCATTTCATGGAGAATGACGAACTGATCCTAGTAAGAAACACGGACCCTATTCGTTAAACTCATGAATGCTTCGGGCGTATTGGTCCTATCCGAGGGGTATCACTACGGACTCGAAGTGTCCGCATCGAGTTCGGAAGGTAGTCTTCCGGACATCCTTCCCTAACACTCAAACTGGTGATATTCGGATCTCAGCTCCATTTCTGAAAGTAGTTCTTTCCTTGCGTTTGCTCAACTAATTCACCTATGAGAGGCAGAGACAACGATTTCTAATGGAAAACCTTTACGGAGTCCTCGATATCTGAGGTACATACGATGCAATCTGTTGACCTCTGGAAGAATAAGACCGGAGCTCTCCAAGGTGAGAAGCCTATTCTTCCAATTCTATTTAGGTGCAGTTCGCTAAGTTGTCCAGACTGTTCGTGTATCTCCGTATTTGTTTAGACTGTAGGGAGATCTGTTTACGGGAGTCATACTGGGTTCTAAGTTTTTTCGCATGACAATGCGATTACTCACAGTCTTGGGCAGTCTCTGTCCTGAAGTTCATATTAGAATTCATACATGGTTCAACGATCACCATCTCGTGTATACGAGTCGTATATAATTAAGATTGAAAAGATAGTCGAATAAATGATTCTCCTTTATGTTCACATCCCGATGGGGAAAGGAAATTAAAGTGGAACCATCAATTCTAAGCCTGTAGAACCTTTATTATATATTACCCTTATGTATACATTCTTCAGTGATAGATCAACCGTATGAATCTTTGGATTGAACTTGATGTACTGCACGAGTGATACTACGGGGATTTCTTCGGAAAGGAAAAGAACTATGAGGTACTCCATGCATGAGTACTTTGATGTTCTGATATGACAGCTTCGCTGGAAAGGTGATTTCGAAGAAAGAGATGTACATATGAAACTAGTTTCGTGCGGATCAAAGTGAATCTAGTTGTATGATAATCTCGGAATCATAAGGAAAATTTAAGACATTAGATTTGAACATAAGGCGTTACAGACAAAACACAACTGTGCAACCATCAAAAGAGTTACAGTACTTTAGACTTACTACAAGACTATTGCTGCGAATAAAGTATACTACCAAAGACAAGTATACGCAACACGAGCATCCCTATACCGACAGGATCCCGCAAAAGATAAGACTCTAGTTGCACTAGTTTTAAACATGTTTTAAAAACATACAAACTACTGGCGATTGGAAGGGAACCTATACTATAGTAGGGTCCTTAACTGCCTCATTCCATTCTGAGATCAAACTCCTCCAGATTCGCCGTTGTCCTTCTCTACCGGACAGTCCCTCTTGAAGTGTCCCATGACACAACATAGATGGCATATCTGAGAGGTTTGGACATTGGTGGTTGAAGTAATGTGTTGGATCTGGGTCCTGCAACAGCTGCTAGTATGTCCATTCTTCTTGCACTTAAAGCAGTGTAACGGACGGCAACTACCCATATGATGAAAGCTACACTTATAGCATTTCGGTAGGTTTCCGGCATATTGCCTGGATGGTGTAGGGACAATTGGGATACCAGAAGGAATGGTAGTAGGAGATACATATGTCATAGCTGTTAAGGTCATTACTGGTGGTTGTTTCTTGTTCGCTCCTGCAAGCGATTTGTCCTTCTTTTTAGCCCAAAACTTCCATTTGTTACTCTTAGTCTTGGAACTCGGAGCATCGTGGTAGTTTGTTGCTCGTTGAGGTATTTGATTGTATCCTGGATTGGAACTGTTGTTAAAAATCCTGCTAACATTCGCGTTGTTAGCGCTAAGGTGGGTCAGAATAGCTGACACGGCAACCGAAACTACAACTTGAAAGGTAGCCGCATCAATCTGAAGAGTCGGTGCTTGGTTGATGGGTTGATCGTTTTTCTTTGGCGACATGATTCTGTTTCACGGAAAGAAAATGAATTTGTGAGCCAGCATGGTTGAACCTAGATGTACTTCAATTGTTCAAGTAAGGAGTAAGAGTATGTTCTCGAATGTTTGACCTACATCCCTATGATGCAGTCCTATTACTGAGTGGGAGTGTGTTCGTGAAATGGTCTTAAGACGTTTGTTTTTCAAGCTGAGGTATTGTTGGTTGGTGAATAACATGATCCAACCACTAAAAGAGACTTGGAAATGTCTCCGAAGCTAAATTGCTATAGTCCAATGACTTGACTAAAGCATGTTTCAGGTATACTCACATGAAAGTATGTTGAGAGTATTTGAATAAAGAAAATGACACAGGAGTTAGCCGACTGTCAATATCTTTGATATTCATGACGTAAAATTTCGGGAAAATGACCTTGTAAAAGGTCTTACATCATATCCAGAGAAGATAGTCCTTGACAGCATAAAGACTTAACCAAAAGTACTTACAGTACAAGATAGTTTCATAGAAAATGCCACATCGGCATAAACAGAAAAAAACGATTCCTTTTTAACAAGGAAAAATAAAGTAAAGCATCTATTACTGGCGACGGTCATCCCTCTGGTGAACTCTCAGTTCAGCCAGTTGACGTTCCATATCAAGCAGGTATCTTTCGTATACCCTCTGGCGTACTCGGAGCTCTATGACTTCGACTTGGGTTTCGGCTAGTGCTTGTAGTAGGGTTTCATGGTCTCTCTCAGATCTCTCACGAGCATGTTCAAGGTTGTTGGTGCAAAGGATATGCATCCCTCCATTAGTGTCAACTTCCGCGATACGACGTAGAGCTATCCTGCCCTGAATTTCATTTCGGGCTACTCTATGGATCAGGATTGGTAGAACTCTGTCTGCTGTGCTCCCTTCATTTACGTTGTAGAAGCTTCGGTCTCCATTAAAAGGCATAGGTTGATCTTGATCTTCGCTCCATGCTTCCAAACATTCGACCCATGGAGGCGTCAGGCCATGAAAAGCCAGACGAGGGCCTGAATTTGGAAAGGGAGCTGCCTGGGGTAGGTTTTCAACCTCGGGTTTGGAGTTAGCACCATCCGAAAGGTCTTCATCATAGTGATCGTTCATAGGGATAGGATGATCATTCTCTGGTTCTTCTCCAAACCATCCAGCAATGCCTTCATTCGGAAGGTACTGGTTGTCGTGGGGATGGAGTCCAGCCATGTTATCTACGTGAGAATTAGGGTAAGAAAATAATTATTAGACGAACTATCTCGATAATTATTTAGAAAATCTTGATTAGTTACATCACTATTTGTGAAATGCATACCAGTTATATGTAATTGAAACAGGATAGGCCTTCGAATAAGTGACCTTAACTCCAAATTCATAAAGAATAGGGGTAACGCAAAATTTTCACAAATTCTAAGTCTATAATATCCTAGTTACAGATAAATTTAGTGTATCCGCTTAGCAACTATCAACTTAGTAATGAAGATCCCTTTAGTTCTCAAGTATAAAGTACCTATAGTAAAAAAAAAATACCCCTATAGTATTTTAAGTTTAATGTTATGCTCTACTGTTCTCATTGTGGTATTGTTTGTAAGATTTTAGACTTGTTGCAACCACACAACTACACTTAGGCACATGCTAGTCAACCTTCGGATAATATAGGTGATCAGGCTATATCTTCCCAGTTTTGACCATATGTCTCTAAGTCCACCTGTGTTGCCCAACAATCGTAATTCTATTGTACTGTCCTAGTGACACTGATTTTAGTATGAATGCAGCATGTATACTTAATTAAATATTTTATTATTTAAAGTATATACTCTAAATCAGAGTATTTTAATCCCGCTTGTGTTTATAGTTCGTATATCTTTGATGGGTTGATACACTCAATTCACTATAAACAGTGCTCTGATACCAATCTGTCACACCCCAAAACCATGAACGGCGAAAACGTTCTGGGGCGGACGACGTCATGTACAGTATCACAACAATGAAAAGTAGTAAACAAGCAACAACATCATCCATTGCATTATTAATATAATTTTAATACAAGTGTGTTCTGTCGAATTATAATATACACTAAAGTATAATCAAAATGAAAGATGAGTCTTGATCGAGCTCCATCTTCTCTAAACCTTGCATCGGTACCTGTCTATCGTTGACTTGAGGATACAAGTTCTTTTGAAATGGAGTATCAGCTTTAAAGCTGGTGAGATCATAAGTATTAATGTGTCTTAATTTGTAAAAGTTGTAATGAAAGAGTTGAAATTGTTTTGAAAGAAAGCTCGTATAAGTATGAAAATGTTTGTAGAACAACTGTAAACGTTTGAAAAACCCTAGAAATCCCTATGATTCCTAATATTATAGAAGGGAGTCTTCTACCAAGACCTAACTGCTCTGAATGTAGCCTTCTACCAAGACCTAACTGCTCTGAATGTAGCCTTCTACCAAGACCCGACTGTGTTACTATTATTATTATTATCAGAAATTGTATCCTTTGGTACTAGGATACTCAAATATAATTCACCTCATCGGTTATGTAAATGAGTCACAAGATAAACGTAATAATATAAATAACCTAAGTATTACCCTTTGGTACTAGGGTAACTAGCAATGTTAACTTAAGACATCCGTAGATGTACATTTACTTCTGTTGCTAATAGTTGGGTGTAGGAATAGTTAATCCCTTAAACTATACCTATAATGGTATCAACCGTAGGCATCCGTAGATGTTCATTATCCTCTGTAGCTAACAGTGGCTATAAGAATGGTTAGTCCCACAAAGTATCCTTTGGTACTAGGATATTAAATCCAATCTATCTCGTCGATTATGTGATTGTATCACAAGGTAAAGATAAGAATGAGGATTATATAACATAATCTATACATATAAAATGTAATGATAACTCGTCATATATTATCTATGTAAACGTACTCATGTAAATGTAATCATGTAAATGTACTCATGTAAATGTAATCATGTAAATGTACTCATGTAAATGTACTCATGTAAATGTAATCATATAAATGTACTCATGTAAATGTATAGTAATGTGATGTAATGTTCTGCGTGTGCTAGCTGTAACGTGTGTTCTCTCTCTATCTATAAAGTATTGACTCATGAATGAAATGACTCATTGTATGATATCGTGTTCTAATAATAGTTCTAGTATCTTCCTAAACTACCCAAATGGTAGCTTACTAGTAATGTAACTTGTATGTACGAACATGGAAGTATACCCTTGCTACCCAAGGGTACTAAGTGAACTAAAAGAACCTTTATGACTATATATGTACACATGATATATATAACTAATATTTAAACAACCTTCGGACGGGTACCCGATATCCCACCAGACCACATCTCAAGCGCGAAAAGGAAATATGGCGGATATGCCTTGCTAAGCCTTTTAAACATTGCTTATATAACTATACATACATAGATATGCAATTGATAATATAAAAGTATAAAAGAAGTTTCATAAAATCATTTGATATGTAAAAGAGTTTTTAAGACAATTTGGAGTAAAACAGTTTGAAAGTAAGAGATTCACTTGTGGATACTTATTAATCACATGTGATTGAGATAATAACTATCGTAACTTTACTTGTATCCCCCCATTAAAGTATTTATATACATTTGAAAACATTTAAAAGGTTAATTTAGGGGTATGAACTCACCTGTTGTGAGTGGTACAGATGAACTAAAGAGGTAGGATGGCTAGGTGTCAAGTGAAGTCTTGAACACACTTTGTGATCCTAGTTAACATATAATATCACATATATGTATACAATTAGTCTTTAAACAACTAATAAACAAAGTTAAGCCAGCCTAGGACATGCTAAATACCTTATACAAGTGTTATAAGTCTCAAGGGTTGCATCTAAGAGTTGTAGGGAAAGGCTAGTGTGTTTGGGGTTCAAGGTTAACCTCCTTTGGAGTTTACGGTTTTTATGACCAATACCCAAGGAGTTTACGGCAGTAAACTGAAGGGTTTATGGTCGTAAACTCTACACTCTATGACCATACCTTGTTTTGAGGTTTTACAAGTCCTTTGAAGCATTTCTACTTGGTAGTTAGGCCTTTGGAAGGATCTACGACACCATTTCACTTCCTAAATGGAGTTTACGATCCCTTTACCATTTTCCTTTGAGTTTACTACCTTAAACTCATGAGTTTACTACCTTAAACTCATAAGTTTATGGTATTTGGGGGGTTTTCAAGTCCTTAGCTCAATCATGATAATAGTCTAGGTTAGATTTTAGACATAAGGAATAAATATGGGACTTTTATACACAAATATGGGACTTTTATACACCTTTTGGGGTGTTTACGATTTTGGGAGATCCCCAAACTGTAAACACATAAAAATGTGAGGTTTTGGTGCTTTTTGTGTGATAAACTTATCAAGGATGAATCTAGACAAGTCCCTAAGTCATTGTGAAGCATCTAGGCACCCTAAGGTACCACTTCGCACTTTATTTGGTGTTTACGGTTTTGGGAGCCTCCCAAAACCGTGAACACCTTTTTCTTGGTGTTCTTGGGACATTTCCTTGGTATTAATATGTATAGGAAGCTTTAAATGACTCACGGATTGAAGTACTTACTTTGTGGAAGCTTGTAATGAACTAAAAGTCCAAGAACACTAGTGTGTGTTCTTGGTGTTTTGGAAAACTAGTCAAAACACATAAATGGATGGATTAAAGGATGTATAATCACTAGATGTTATGTTATATCAACTAATCAAGTCGATAAACACTTACGTTTTTGGGAAATCGGGCGAAAACCGGGATGATACTTGAGAGAGTTTGGAGTTTAGTCTTTTAGGGTGGAAATGAGAAGTGTGGTAAATTGGGGAGTAAACTCATGTTTAAGCATGAGTTTACGTTTTTGGGAAGATTGTTCGGCCCAAACATAAAAGTTTTGCCGTGAACTTCTAAGACACGAGGTGTTTGCGGCTTTGAAATTTCAAGACTCGAGACGACACTTCCTTTCACCCGTTCGTTTAAAGAATAATATTAAAATAATCAAACGAACTTTAAATTTTCTAAAATAAGTAATAATGTAATTGACTTATAAATCGAAGTGATTGACTTTTAAGGTTTGACCGAATGAAAATTTCGAGTTGTCACACAAACCATTTACAAATATTATACTAACATTTAAGTACTAAGTACCTAAGTGTTACATGAAAAGTATGAGTTCTATCTAGTAGATACAAGAAGTACTAGTCTCTTCTAGACTTTCTTTCCAAATAAGTGGAGCAAATCCTCTTCTGGTGTCTAGTTTCTTCACAAAAGAAACAATATCCATCTATGTATGATTTAATAGATTTCTTGAGCTTAAAGGTATCCAGTCCATAAAACATGGGCCTCCTGGATCACACAAGGTAATTCTTTTAGCCTTGCATCACTCCAGCGACTAAACTAGCTTTAAATAAAATATCACTTATTTATTGGAATATTGCTTGACCTGTTATATCATCAGATATATGTTTAAATTATCCAAGACTTCCTAGAAGTCATGAATAACTATTCCTAGATTGATGTTAGAAGTATCTTTAGCATCACTGTGAGATTGTCTCTTATGACGTGAACCCATTTCACATTTGTTAGTATTGTTTTCAATGCAGAATACTAATACTTAACAATTTAAAAAAAGTTGCATAATTATAAAATTGGTTTATAAATAGTTTAAGGTAGAAGGGTTTCTCACTTTGTATATAAAATTGTTTAAGGTAGAAGAATTACATATCTCTCATGTTCAGTTTTAACTGCTCAAAGCAAATAGTTTAGGATCAAGATCTTTAAGTGTATAAAATTCCATATCTCTCATGAGATTGTCTCTTAAGACATGAACCCATTCATTGAAGTTGTATTTATTAAATGTTATTGTTTCATTATGTCATTAAAGAAATTGACAATTCATGATAATAAGATTGGATTATATAACTACAAAATTTGGGAAATCTTCAAAAAAGTCCCAATATTTACGAAAAAGTTACACTTTAGTCGCAATATTATTTTTTTGAATGGAAAAGTCTTAAAAACTGGCAAAATTTTAGAGTTTGACCCTTTTTGACCGGTACCAAATTAATTTGGGACTATTTCATAAATTAACCCAAAATATTGGAACTTTTCTATAAACGAAAAATATTATGACTTTTCTGTAAACAAAAATATTATAACTTTTCTATAAACAAAACCCTTATTATTATTATTATTATTATTATTATTATTATTATTATTATTATTATTATTATTATTAAAAATATAAATAAGAATACTATTTTTTGAAGTTGTTATTATTAATATTGTTACTACTACATATAAATGCATTTAAATGAAAACAATAATATTAATGACATTGTTTAAGGGTGGAGGTGGAGGAGACGATGATGTTTTTAGCATTAAATCGTGAATGTCTGCTTGTATATTTTTACTTTGTAAATGGTCATTTCATATTTGTTACTATTGTTTTCAATTCAGAATACTAATACTTAACAATTTAAAAGAAGTTCCATATTTGTAAAAATGTTTATAAATAGTTTAAGGTAGAAGGGTTTCTCACTTTGTATATAAAATTGTTGAAGGTAGAAGAATTACATTCCAAATCCAACAAATCCACTACAAACATCTACATAGGTAACTCATATCAAGATTCAAAAGTATTAATTACACTATCTTGTTTAATAAAAAAATAATAGGAATAATTCAAAAGTATTGATCAAAATTCAAAAGTATTAATCCAAAAAAAAACATATCCTATTACTTTTTATTAAACAAGATATTATAATTAATACTTTTGAATTTTCTTATGGGCTACCTATGTAGATGTTTCTAGTGGATCTGTTGGATTTGGAAAGTAATCCTTCTACCTTAAACATTTTTTATATACAAAGTGAGAAATCTTTGTACCTTAAACTATTTATAAATAATTTTAGAAATATACAACTTCTTTTAAATTGATAAATATTATTATTCTGAATTGAAAACAATAATAACAAATGTGAAATGACCATATACATAGTAAAAATATACAAGCAATCATTCATAATTTCAATGCTAAAAACATCATCATCTCCTCCACCTCCACCCTTAAACAATGTCATTAATATTATTTTTTGATTTAAATGCATTTATATATATTAGTAACAATATTAATAATAATAACTTCAAAAAATAGTATTCTTATTTATATTTTTAATAATAATAATAATAATAATAATAATAATAATAATAATAATAATAATAATAATAATAATAAAGGTATTATTTGTAGAAAAATCATAATATTTTTGTTTACAGAAAAATCATAATATTTTTTGTCTAAAGAAAAATCATAATATTTTGGGTTAGTTTATGAAATAACCCCAAATTAATTTGGTACCCGTTTCAACCGGTCAAAAAAGGTCAAACTGCAAAATTTTGTTGGTTGTCAGGATTTTTTTGTTCAAAAAAAAATCTTGGGACTAAAGTGTAACTTTTCCGTAAATATTAGGATTTTTTGAAGATTTCCCACAAAATTTTAACAAAATTCATTTAGTATTTTCAATATTTAATCATTAATAATTAATACATTTTTAGTTTCCAAAAACATTAATTATCAAAGTCTAAGATCCAAGTTGTAAAAAAAAATGATTATGTATTATTTATCCTATCCCTTTGAATTAAACCTGGTAGATATCGATTCTCAACTATATCTTACTATATAATTCCTAGAATTATGGGATCGTTAATAACAAATCTAATTAGACATGTTTGATCCCATCTATACCTCAAATTTCTCTTGCTTAGGTATCCTTTATCACAAAAGATTTCCGACCAAATCATCCAATTTAAAAAACTTGCGTAATCGGCTTATATATAACTTGGTTATAGAAATCGCGAAGACACCCCAACCATTAAAAGACAACACTAAACGATTATGTATCTTTTTATCCCACTAGTGCATACAAGAGATGTGAGAGTTTTCTTCAAACGGATTGCAAAGACCATGGTATCTATTTTAAAAAAAATCACTTTTACAGGTTCTATATGAAAAACTAGTTTTTATATATTTTCACACAATTAAATTTTAATAACCGGTATTAATTTTAAGTGAATTTGAACCTTTTATATCTTTAATTTGACCCAAACTCCATGTGATGTTTATTTTGTCTAAAATTATTTTAGCATGTGAAAAACTAATTTATTCACCACACATAATACTTGCATAAAATAAACAACACAAACATGCATAAAAAGATATGTGCCTTAAAAGATATGTGCATAAACATAACCAACTAATGACATTTTTTGTGAGCCAACACAAAAAATGTCAAGTACATTCCTAAATGGACATTGAAGAGGACCAAAAAACTTCTTGTAATGTTGTTGAAGAAACTCCCACTTGAGTAGACACCAATTGCTTGCAAAGGATTGGAGAAACTTCTTGAATGCTAAAATTCATCAACTGTCGCTAAAAGTCCAACATCCATTTGTAAATAGCATTAGTGACACTTTCTTAGAAAATGTAACTGAAAATCTTGCATACCTTTTAGACACGAAAATTGCACTTTTGTCTTCAAAAAATGGTTCCAACTTCATCTCTTGTTACATTTTTGTACAAATATATGAAATCTAAAAACTAACCTATTATTTACAAAAATGAACCAAGAAAACTAATCTATTTAATTTATTACATACCGTATGAATAAATAAATTATTACAACGATTTTTATAAAACAAACATCACAGCAATAACAAACACAATAGTCATTGGGTATTTTATACACATCATATACATCAACATACACATAAAACAACATTTGTTTTTCTAAGACATCTTTAAATGACAAAATATGCATGAAACTTTTGTCATATAAAAAAATTACAATTATAAAGTTGTCATAGAAAATATGTATGAATTTATTTTTATACAAAAACAAGTTATCCATATTCACCAAAAACGAAGATTTCCAAAATCAAAAAAATCTAACCAAACTTGCAATGTAGCTTTGATACCAATTGTTGGGTTTTAGTTCAAAAACTAGTTTCATAAACTTCAAAAATATGGCAATGGAAGACATAAAATTTTTGAGCATAACATAACATTTTATACCCACCAAGGATCTTCTTGCAAGTTATAGAAAGATAATATACTAACCATAGAAAGGATGAAGAAATAACAACCTTTCTTGTTCTTTGGATCCTCTTGGGAGACTTCGAAGTTGATGAAGAATGTGAAACCTTTGAGATACTAACAATGACTCAACGTGATGTAGATGCTAGTCTATAAACTCTTAAAAGCTTAAGTTTTAAGTTTGTAACTAATATGAACTTAAAGATGACATGCAAAAGCAAGTGTTCTTTAAGAAAAGATGAACAAAAGAGAGAGACATTGAGAGAAGAGAACTTTCGGCCATCCAAGAGTATTGCTCCTAAAATGAAAGCCCCGTCTTTTTAATGTATAAAGAAAAGTCGTTATCCAATAGTTACTTCCAATTTAGATAACCATGTCTCTATGTCTTAATGCATGCATGCTTAGGCTTTAAGGCTTTTGAAGAAACACTTCAATAAGTCCTTTCTTTTGATTAAACAATTAGAAAAGCCCATGCTCTTCCCTTTCATCCATTAATTTCGAAATTAATAAGGAAAAAGGAAGACAAAGCCTTTATATTTGATAAACAAAGTTTATAAAATATAAACTTTCACTTTTTGGTAAAAGTTTAAAAGAGAATTTATCTAGTCCAAATGTTGTGCATGACTTATTATTTTATAGCATGTGAATTATATAATATTACTTGCTAATGAAAATTATTATTTTCATGAAATAAATAATTTTCAATTTAATTATAAGAGTTTTATTGAATATTTATTAAAATTAATTTCTAATATATATTAAATAAAATCAAGTTCTTATTAGTGTGACCCATTAGTATCATATGTTAATTTAAATATCACTTTAATATGATTCTTAAGCATACTAGATCTTTCATCAAGAACTTTTAAGTGAATGGGTTGAGAGAGTGAGAGGGAGAGATTTTTTGCTTCTTGGTAGATGTCTATAACTTCTAAACAAATGCTTCTTTATATAGGGAATCTAAAAGGGGAAATATCACTGAAACTCTTGAAAAAATGCATAAGTGTCATTCTTCATAAAGTTGTCTCCATAAATTTAGACGGTGGAAATTTGTGGTGGAGGTCTTTATTATTAATGCTTCATAGTGGAAGTTGTTGTCTATTTTTTTAATCTTCTAGAGAATCTTCAATAGTAACAAAATTTCAAGTGTCGAGATTGTGTCTGGCAATCAAATCAAAAGAAAATGCACCATCTGATTGATTTTTGTCTTCATCTGGATCAAATTGATTTTCTAAATTATTGCTTCCAATTTCTTCACTAGATACACTATCATTTGGATATGACAAATAAGCTAGCATAGGAATGTCTTTTTTTTGTTCATCTTCAACAATAGTTTTTTTTTTCTTTCCAAATTATAATCTAAATCTGGAATCATAGTCTTCAATATTCCTTGAACTGTTTTATTAACTGCTTCTTGAAGAGTTTTTTCATCGAATCATTTCTTTTTTGGATTTTTTCTAGAGGAAGAGGCTTCATAATATTCTTTATGGTCTTCTATTTGGTTTGTAATATTTTGGAGGCTTTCTTGAGAATAATTTGGATTTTAGGCATCCTTAGAAATAGAGAAATCTAGGTTTTCTAGATTAGGGTAAAAGAGAGAAATTATGGATTATTTAGATTGTGTGAAGGGCTATATCTGACTAAAAAATCTTTGTGTTTTCCTGGTTCTCCAAGTGAATCCTAAATTTATATTGTTTGTTTATTTTTATTTGTAGAGGCAAATGGAGTCCCCTATATCTCCTTATTTTTCTTTGTAGAGGAATCAGGAGTCCTCTATGTCTCCTAAGGTTTTAGCAATCCTATATCTATAACCGGATTTGATAAGTCTTTACCAGTTTTCGGACTCACTGGATGAGCTAGTAACTTCTCTGGCTTACTAGTACCTTCTGTATCACTCATTGGGGAGTGAGTACCCATCTTACTCTTCTGTTCAGGATCAAAAAAGGAACCACTAGAAAGATTTATTACTTCTATTTGTTGAGAATGAAAACTTTTTGTAAACTGTTAATTTTATTAATTAGATCTTGTTTTCGTTTCTAAGCTTGTAAATTTCTTCATTTAAAAGTTTGTAATTATTTTTCATGGTTTCACAGTGATCACAAAACAAAATTTGGTTTGAATCTCTGGTTACTAAATAAGTAATTGGAGGTTCTACATAATGGTTAAGAGAGATTGATATGTAAAATTCATGCCTAAATGCATTCTTGTTATTGTTAACGCTTGTTGATAATCATTAAATCCTTTATATAATGGATCAGTAAACCCTTGTATGGCTTCAACGACTTTTATCCATGTGTGGAAGAAACATGTCTTTCTACCCTTCAAAACAATATAAAACTTAAAACGGTTGTGAGTCTAGTTAAAACGTTCTGATAAAGCATTTAAACATGCAATAAAATATTTTTGGTCTTTGGGATCCTATCCATAAGCTATCCATAAATTATCTAATAAATATTTTTCTTCTTTACTAAGAAAAACATGTGGTAAAGTTTTAAAAGAAATATTACTATTTGGAAAAACTTGTTTACCAAATCTAATATTATGATAATAGTATATGTTTGAAGATTGTATTGGTCTTGATGCAAAAGAATTCATTGATGGAATTCCTTCCGGCCTTACCATACCACGAAATGGTGGATGACGTCGCGGATTACCTGAATTGGATCTAGACATCTGAGATGGAAAAAACGTAATTAATTTTTTATAAAATTATTTTCTAATAGTCTACTTAAAATATCAGCCGCTTTATTATGTTTTTCTTTAAGGTGTTCTATACGAATAGTTAATCCGGTGTTGTTTATTTGATCTAAGAAATTTAGCCATCTATTCTACTACTTCTTTTCCTATCTCCATTCATTTTATTGTAAAAAGAAACAATAGTTTCACAATCAGTTCTAAGAGTTATTTCGTTTTTAGAAATGATAAATAATTCAAAACTGTCTAACGCATAATTGATGGCAAGTAGTTCTGCATCTATACTAATAATATCATCTTTTTCTTTATATTTACCACCATTATATCTATAAATTCTTTCCAAACTTTTTTTCACTAAATTTTTTTGGTTTACAACAAAGAATTGCTCCCCAACCTTGAGTACATCCATCTCTTTCTATTATCAAATAATCTGTGTCCAAGGGAAGTGCTAATTCTGGGAGGGTTTTTTTTTTTCTTCTTTTAATATTTGTACTAATTTTATATCTTCTTGATTAAAATATCTTTGACCAGTAATAGATGATTTAGAATATAAAGGTCTAGCTATTTTTCCTAAATGTTTAATAAATATTCTAGCATAGTTTATTAAACCCAAAAACTTTTGTTAGAATTTTAAATCTCCTAAGTTATTAGGAAAATCTAAATCCTTTTGGACTATATAAGGTTCTAATTTTATCTTTCCTTCTCCTATGTTAACTCCTAAAAAATCAATATAGTTTTTAAAAGGTTGCATCTTCTTTAGACTAATGATCAAACCTTGTTTAATAAATTATGAGAATATGATTTGCAAGTGTCCTCTATGTTCTTGTCTATTTTTACTAAATACTAAAATATCATCTATTTATACAATAGCAAAAATTTTATGCTTGTTAAATATATCTTCCATTTTTCTTTTAAATATACTAGGAGCATTTTTTTAATGCAAAAGACATGACTAGTCATTCAAAATGTCCTTATGGACTTTTAAACGTAGTCCATTCTATACTATTAGGATGCATTTTTATTTTCCAAAAATCAGATTTCAAATCAAATTTGCTAAATACCTTACAATTTTGAATTCTATTGATTAGAACATTTTTGCCTGGTATGTTATAAGAATCATCTATTATATTATCATTTAGTCTTTTATAGTTAATTACCATTTTACTTTTTTCCTCTTACTATTTCTTAATGTTTTCTTACTATGAATGTTGCAGATCTATAAGGACTATCAGATTTTCTTATGACTCCTAATTTTAATAATTCTGAAATATGTAATTTGAAATCATTTATATCTTTGTTAGTTGGTTCTACATTTTTAGTTCTAATTATGCACTCTGGATTTTTTATTTTTAATTCACATACTATTTTATCATTCTCATAATATTTTAAAACATTTTCTCCTATTATTTCCATTTATTCTAGTTTTGAAATCAATTGATCTATTTATTGTTTGGTTACTAAAGTTGTATAAACTTGCTTTGTATTTATAAAATTATAATCATCTTCTACAAAATCATCTATTTCACTATCTGTTTCTTCTATATCTGTTACATCTTTTCTTTCTTCTACTATCTGACATTCATTTTCTTCTTTAGATTTACATGTTGATCCTATTTTACTAGTCTCTCCATATTCAATTCGTGGGAAAATATATGTAGTTGTAACAGAGGCAAGAAGAGAATATTTTTGAATAAGAAGATAATATTTTGAAATTATCAGAGCACCATGGCTTTCAAAACAAAGCATAAACTAATAATAAAATCAATGTTTTTTAGGTTTAGTTTTCTAATCCATGTCTTGGTGGCAGAGTATGTTCTTTACAATAACCACAATTTCTATCAAAACATATTTTAGATAGAGGTTTTAATATATTTTGATAAATATGTATTCCTCCATCCATTTGTTGGACTGAAATACGATCATTAATTTGTGTAACATAATTTTTTGGTACTAAAGCTTCATCTATAATGCAATTAGTATATCCTGTATCTACAAAAGCTAAACATTCTATTATATGTGTATCAATTTTTATTTTATATTTTACTTTTAAAGAAGTTAAATTATCAGTATTACATATAGCTTGTGTATAAGAAGGTACTATATAGTTTTGTTCTGCAAGTATGTTTTCTTGGATAATATTTTTCCTTTGATATTTTTTTCAAACACATCAAAATTTTTTTGTATTAATTTTAAAGTATCTTCTATAACTTCTATTCTTTTTCTTAAAAGTTTTATTTCTTGTTTTTCAAATTCTATAAAAATTGGTTTATCAATTTTCTCTTCTGTCTTAATAATTTTTTTTGTTTCTAAACAATTTACTCAAGCTTCCAAAACATATGCTTCACATCGGGCTCTTAAACTTTTATGATGATAAAATTTACAAATAAAACATGAGATACTATCTGATCATAAACTATTTAACCAATTATGATTATATTCTTCTATATTCATTAATTCGTATCCTTCTTTATTGGTTGAATCTTCATATTTTATATTTTCTTTTGAAAATTCTTTACCGGTATTACATCTTGTATTCTTCTTTTGTACCCGAATGGTTTCATCTATTGAGACTATACTATAAATTGATTCATTATCATTAATACATTCATCTACATGTATTAAATCTTCATTTACATATTTTATTAGTATACTATCTTTCTCATTATTATTTTGTCTCTTTGGACAAGTTGTAGCTAGATGTTCGGTACTATTACAAACAAAACAACTAAGTTTGTTTTTATAATTCCTTTGTGGTTTGAATAGTTTTGTTTTGGTTTATTTTTTCAGAAATAGTTATACGATAAAATATAATTATTTAGGCAATAAATGAAGAAGCATTTTCGTATAAACGAAAGATGCAAACGTAAAACACATAAAACCATAAAACCTCTTAAAACTAAATAAAAGAACAAACACTAACATGTAAGTGAATAATAGAAAAAAAAAACAACATTAAATAATTATATTGAACAATTTATAGTTATCTGGTTTATTATTTTATTTTATTTTTCAAACAGAACGTAAAAAATCATTATATAATGTAAACAGACAAAACGTTAGAAAACAACATTAAATAATATATTCAAATGAAATCTCAAAAATATTAAAAGATTTTTAAATCACAATAACAAAGATAAATAAATATATCTAAGTATAAGTTATAATGTGATTTTATATAATTTAGATAATTGATTCATAAAATAAAAATAATTTTACAAATAATCTATGTTAGTTGAAGTCTCGTATATAAACGATGGTTTGTTCCTTAAAGACTTGCTATTAAAGACTTGGGGAAGCTCAATTACTTCCTTGGTTTTGAAGTCTCGTATATAAACGATGGTTTGTTCCTTAGCCAAACTAAATATGTAAAAGATGTTCTTGAAAGAGCTCGGATGCTTGATGCAAAACCGGCGCCCACTCCTTTGTCACCAACGACTTCTATCTCATCATCTGGTGACCCATATTCGGACCCGACACAGTATCGCTTGATTGTAGGAGGATTGCAATATCTTACCATCATGAGACCGGATATCTCATATGCAGTTAATCAAGTTATTCAGTTCCTCCATGCTCCTACTACTCAATACTTCCAAGAGGTCAAATGAATCCTCTGGTATATTAAAGGCACTTTAACGTTTGGTTTGACCTTCTCTAAGCCCACTAACATGTTCCTTGTTGGCTCTTAGATGCGGATTGGGCTAGGTGCATTAAGACAAGACGGTCAACGTATGGCTACTCGATTTTTTTGGGAGGCAACCTTGTCTCTTGGAGTGCCAAGAAACAACCCATCGTTTCTCGATCCAGCTATGAATCCGAATATCGGGCCAATGCAAATGTTGTTGAGATAATTTGGATCACCCATTTGTTTCAAGATATCCACATTCTTCCCGTCGTCCGGCGTACTCTCTTATGTGATAATCAGAGTGCTCTCTTCTTAACTCAGAATCCCATCGCTCACAAGAGAATGAAGCACATTGAATTAGATTACAACTTTGACCATGAACTTGTTGCTTCAGGAAAACTCTACACTAAGTTCATACCATCCAAACTTCAAGTTGCCGATATGTTCACTAAAAGTCTTCCTCGGCGTCAGTTTGAGTTCTTTCAAAACAAGCTTCGGCTCGACTCTCCACCGCTCAGCTTGCAGGGGGGGGGGGGATAACATATCTCCACTATTTGCAGCATTTGATTTGTGATTCCATTCGATTCAATTCCTTATCACTAACCCAAACCATTGGTTATTGTTTTGGTTTTAGTTTTTAGGTCTCGACTATGTCGGTTTTTGTGTTTCATATACAGTTTTTGCTTACCCTAGTTCCTGCTACATCTGTTTCCATTAAGGTTTGTTTTATTCCTTTATTTTTATAAGATATTTTGTTGCTTACATTTGATTGGTATAAATAAGTCAAATATATATTTTAAAGATGAATCCAGTGAACTTCTGATCGTACCAAATGATGCATCATACGGTGACATTTACGTAGATATTTCCATAAGTTCAAATTAAGCTAGATGATGCATTATATATACATATAAAGGAAGCATTTTTCCTTGCACCACATTCATTTGAAACTCCCATCTACATTTCCTTTCACCACATTCATTTGAAACTCCTATGACTTTTCAATTTCTTTATAATAATAATTATAATTTGGTTAATTAGGTTAAATAAATACCAAACCTATAATGTAATTATATATAAACTAAATTTCAATATTAAAATAATATCTTTACTTCTACTAATAAAGTTATGTTTTTTAACTTATGACATATTATACTTAATTTATTAGTTTTAATATATTGTTGGATGTAAACCATTATCATTTTAAAGATACAATTTTGGAACAATTTTTATAAAATACTTAAATTGTTAATTTAAATATAACATTACAGGGCCAACTTAAATATAAATTTTAGTTTAACTTAAACAACCCAAAGAATATTTTTGTAAATACTTAAAAATGATAAATTTAGTGTCTTTCTAATAATGATTATAAGTTGGTTAATAAGGTTAAATAAATATCAAACCTAAAGTGTAATCATAAATGAAATAAATTTCAATTCTAAAATAATATATTTAGTTTTACTTATAAAGTTATGTCTTTAACTTTTAACATATTATACTTAATTTATTAGATTTAATATGTTGTTATATGTAAAGCATTATCAGTTTTAAACTACAACTTTTGAATAGTTTGACAACATACTTAAATTGTTAACTTAAATATAACATTACAATATCAACTTAGATATAAATTTTAGTTCCATTTAAAAAACTAAAAAATATTTTGTAAATAGTTAAAAGTGATAAATTATAGTGATAAATGCAAAAACTCAATTGTAATCTCAATTTAACTAAAATATTTTCTAATCATATTTTTATAATCGTTAAAAGTTTTCAAATAACTAACTTAAAATAACTTATAATAACAATAATTAAAAATAACTCTATATAAATGATTATATTGTTACCTTTAAAATCAAAAAATAATGTTTGATGTTTTAAATAATTATAATGATAGAAATTAAAACATTAAGCAAATAAATTTTAAAAAATTAGTTAATAATAAAAACAACTATAAATAATATTTAACCTTAAATTATATTTAATTTTATTCATGTGTAACTTGCGGGTAGAAGTTATTCAAACGATTGAGATTATGAAGTTATAATAGATGTATATATGATCATATAATTCAAAATAATCAATATATTATATCAATTTAGTACGAAGATTATTATATCAAATTTAACAACAACGTTATTGTTATATTTAAAAAGAAAACATATATTTGTATAGAGTTCAACTATATAGGTGTTTCTGCGCAACGCGCGGACATTCGTCTAATCTAATTATAACTCTAGCGTTTACCTAGATATTGAATTCTCTTTCATAAGTTCAAACTGAGCTATAGTATTTTTCTTTCCTCATTTATTAAGGAATTGTACCATTTTTTAAAAGGCAATGAATTGTACCATCGATCCTTGTAGTTTTTAAATAGATACGTTGTTTTCAAAATTGAATTGCACTTATGGTCCGTATAGTTTCAAATAAACAAAGCGATAATGACAGTAATATATTTTTTTTGAATTGTACATATATTTTGATGACTGTTTTTTTTCGTCTATATTTGTTCAATCAACTTGTTTAACTGTACACATTAAGTCTTTATAACCAGCTACCCCAGATGAGCTAGAACAAGCGACTTAATAGGGTAATATATTTCTCACTATGTACATATTTAGTTCTTCATATTTTTTTGTTGCAAAATAAGTCATTGTTGCTTTTGTACACATTCAATACTTATGACTGGTTTATTTATGTTTTTCTCATACGTGAGATGATCATGAATAATGTGTTTGGGGTTGTTGATGCTTATATCAACCATGTGATCGACTGCATGGTTGTTTAGTCTTATGGTTTGACTTAGATCTTGTGTTTTGAACATCGTAACTTCTTCATATGATTTCATATTTTAACAATCTTTATATCTACACGGTCATATTTGAGTCTTCTACTATTTTCATTTATATTACCCCTGTTAAAAAGCAATATATGTTTCCTTACTATTATATAAAAAACGTTCATAGATATATTTATAAAGAATGAATGTATATAAATATCATAAGTAAAAATATATTACTTTTTAACATGATTAATCTAAACGAAAGTTGTACTAGACTCAAATACGAACGCGTGTATATAAAGATCGTTAAAAATTGAGATCGTATGGAAAACTTCGATGTTCAGAACACAAGAACTAAGCGAAGCACAAGACATAAGTCATAAGCAACCATACACATGAGGTCGAGGTGTCCATAAGCATCAACAGTCCCAAACATATCATTAAGGATTATCCCACGTAGGATACCATGAAAAAACAATAATGAGTTATTTTGCAAGAAAAAAAATTATAAGGACTAAATGTACAAAAAATATTAAGAACTGAATATATACAAAGATAAAAATATATTACCTTATTAAGTCATTTTTTCTAGTTTACCTAGAGTAGCCAGTCATGAGGACTGAATGTGTATAGTTAAACAAGTTAATGAGAAAATGTGAATGAAAAAAAATCAGTGACCAAATGTATACAAATGGTCTTTGTGTTTCAAATAAAAAAAAAAATGATAGAAATGGTTCCTATAGAAAAAAAGTTAATGAAATTGTGGCAAAATTACATTCATGATCCTGTCTAAGATAAAACTATGAAAATGGTCCTTCAAAAAAATAGATGAAATTACAGAAATGGTCCTATATAGAAGAAAGTTATAAAAATAGTTTATATGTAAGATAAAATTACTGAATGGTCCTCTAAGTAAAGATTACAAAAATGCTCGTTATATGTAACAAAATAATTTGACCACTCTGGAAAACAAAACTACATAAATAATCCATGGGTTATACGGAAATATGCAACTTTGGTCCAACTTTTATTCATTTCAACTTCAGTCCCTATGGTTTACATTTATTGTAATGTTGGTCGTTAACTACCTATAAAAATCATTTTATCCTTATTTTTATAATTTTGAAAATTTCTATTTTAATAGTTTTGTTTTTTTTTTGAACGACATGCATAAAATTAAAATTAAAACAACAGAAGCTAGCCAGGGGCTAGGAGGTACAAAAGTTTAGAGATACAATAAGAAAACAAAACCAATAACAGACATGAAAACAAGAAACATTTGGAAACTACAGCTTGCGATATCATTCTAGAACTGGATCAAAAACCCAATCAAAGAAACTTAGATTTTGACCTCTCCTCTTCCTAGCATTGATCCATAGATGAGACATAAGTTGTACCTCAGATGCCAACACCGTATGTGACTTTGTGCTTGGTCTGTGAGCCAATGCATTTCTATATCTCCAGATTACCCATAAGAATACTAACATTATAGATTCGTGAAACACAAGCAGCCTTTGATGTCCACCGATCCTTGATTTACAATATAGCAGGACTCGACAGGAGCTCTGGGGGGAATCCAATAATCGTCACCAATTGCACACTTGAAACCAAACTTCTCTTGTGACCAAGCATCCCACAAAGATGTGATCCACTGATTCTGGGGCATTCTTACACATCTTACACAGGTTCATAGAGCTGATTCCAAATTTGTGGAGATTCTCCATGCTAGAATATTTACCTTCCCTGGAACCAGTGGATTCTGGGTCCACCTTTCGTCACTGTGAGGGAGAACCAGATTATCAATATGATATCTCATCGATCAGAAAGTGTACACCCCGGAAGGATTGAGAGACCATGCCCATTTAGATGAGTCGGCTACGTTTGTCACAAGCTGGAAGTGGTTCGAAAAGGACACCTGATTTTTACCAAGTGAGTTGGGGAGATTTACAATTGTACCCCAACATCCACTTCGCCTTCTTGCAGCCGATGGCCTAGATAATCCACCATCGGGACCATGAATTGATTTTATCACCTCCACCAAAATGCTATCAGGGAAAATTTTCAATCTCGACCACCATTTCCCCAACAAAGCTATGTTTTGCGCCTTTAAACTACCAATTCCAAGCCCTACTCTATCTTTTGCTGCAAGAATTTTATCCCAAGCGACCCAGGCTATTTTCCTTGATTCCATAGAGACACCGCAGAAAAACCTCATACGGATCTGCTCAAGAGTTTTTATCACGTGTTCCGGCGCCTTGTAAATTGAAAAATAAAAAGAGCCAAGACTGCTCAAAATTGCTTTACATAAGGTCAATCTCCCATCGAACGACACAGTGGCTGCTTTCCATCGTGATAGCCTTGCCTGAAATCTTTCAATGATTTTCCTCCAATGTGTCGTTCTTGCCATAGAGACTCCTACAAGGAGTCCTAAATACGAGATGGGTAGAGAACCAATTGGGCAGCTGCAACTACGGGCCACCGTCTCCAGCTCATAGCTCTAAATACCAAAACCATACAATTTACATTTGGCTAGATTTATCTTGAGACCTGAAGCCAGCTCGAAGAATCTTAAAATTCTGATTATATTCTTTATATTTTCTGGAGACCACATGCCCATGAATATTGCATCATCAACGTATTGCAAATGGGAAATGTTTGGACCCACCGATGTAGTTGGATTCCTTCAAAGACGCCCTTCTCTTTTGCCGATTCCAATGTAATATGAAGACCTTCATATGCTATGATAAATAGAAATGGGGATAGAGGGTCCCCCTGCCTTAACCCACGCTCCATGCAAAATTCTGCAGTTGCTGAACCATTGATGAGTACCGAGACCCTAGCTGGTGATAAACAACCTTGGATCCATGCCTTCCATTTAGAACCAAAGTTCATTTGCTGCAAGTTTGAATCTAGATACTCCCAACTCAGACTATCGAAAGCCTTTTAAAAATCCACTTTAAAAGTGAATGCTTTCTTTTTATTCTTCTTTATCCAGCTAATTGCCTCATTTAGGATGAAGGGCTCATCCATAATGTGTCTATTCTTAACAAAAGTTGTCTGGGTATTGCTAACCACCAGATGTACCACCTTTTTAACCACTCAGTTAGGACCTTTGATATTGTTTTGTATAAGCATCCGATTAGGCTTATGGGGCGGTAGTCATTGATGGTTATTGGATCTTGAACTTTTGGGATGAGGGTGATAAATGATGAATTAGAGCCTCTGTCAATATGCCCTATAGCTTCAAAATGTTTGACTGCGAAGTAGAAATCTCCACCAATCACTTCCCAATGTTGTTTTAGTAGGGGCAAAAGAAATTCCATCAGGCCCTGGTGCCCTATCCGAGCCACAGGCCCATATGGCTGCTTTAATTTCATCAAGTGAGAAAGGTTCCTCTAAATACTTAGCCGCATGGGGCGGGAGCTTCTTGAATTTTGGACGGGAGAATTTAGGTTGTGGTTTAATCGGCTCAGCAAATCTCCCAGAAAAATGTTTTACAACCACCTCTTTGATTACGGCAGGGTTACTTATCCAGAATCCATTTTCCTTAATTCCATTAATCCTCTGTGTTCTTTGGTGCTTATTTATCAGACCATGAAAGAGAGCATTGTTTTCATCCCCGACTAGAGCCCATTTGGATCGGTATTTTTTTGTAAGTCTTCAATGTGCCTGGCTTCAGTTTCCATGATTTTTTGGTAAGCATTTTGGCGACCTCTGAGAAGTTCTTCGCTAATTTGGCCCGTCTCAACCAAGAGATCAATGTCATTAATCTTATTTGTAAGCCCAACCAATTATTTTCTAGATTTTTCTATAATTTCTTTCCTCCATGATTTAATATGTTCCTTTAGGTTTCTTAGCTTACCTGCAACAAGGGAAAGGGGGATATATGCAGGCGAGAACAGGGCAACTTGCTAGTTGACCAACCATTACTTAGCACCACATCAAAACTTGGGTCTTTCAGCCAAGAATTAAAGAACCGCGATGGAGATGGACTGAAGTCAAACTGATTGGAGGATAGGAGTATCGCACAGTGATCAAAATGCACTCTTGGCAAGGCAGTAACACTTATGTTTGGCCATGACCCGACAACATTTGGAGAGACAAGGAATCTGTCCAGTTTACTGTGTTTATCTCCAACTTTACTTATGTAAGTAAATCCTCTACCGTCCATTTTAATTTCCAGAAGTCAAATAGAGTGAATGAAATTGTTGAAGTGGTACGCGCTGTTATGGCAGAACACAGAGCCAAGTCTCTCTTCAGGTGAGCGGACCGTTGATGTCTCCGAAGACGAACCAATAAGATTCACCATCTTAGTTTATCATGGCGGACTGGTTATTCCACAGAGACCTTTTTTCTGTTGGTTCTTGAGGAGCATAGACATTGACAAAGCAACATCTTCTTCTAAGTCTAAGCCATATACCCCTGATAGCAAGAAAACCATCACCCTTTATAGATTCAGTGGCATTGAATAAGGAGGGGTCCCATAAGGAGGCAATTCCGCCAGAAAGCCCTATAGGATCAATGACCTCACATTGGAAATTTGGTGCTTCCCAGATTTTTCTATCGAAATTTCCTTTTACCTCCATGGATTTAGTCTCCTGCAGTCCAACAAAGAAAGATTGATTTTGAATACGTGATTCTCTGAGCCAACCGCTTTTAACTTCACACCCTATTCCTATGATATTGTTGGAGAAGATATTCATTGATCAACAATGTTCACACCACAAATTTTAATCATCTTTTTTAATTGGTCAGATTGATTTCCAACTTGGAATCCAACTGATTCTCCTTCCACTATTGTTTTGGCAACTTCCTGCGGAGGTGGCATTTGACTCTACAGGTTGTGTACGCAATAAAGCTTGCTGCAAACCTCAGGGAGTCGAAGTTTAAGATACCAGCGGTATTTGGGAGATGCCTATGGGGGTAGAGGAGGGAGATAATTTCGTTGTGTGAGAGGGAGAACTTCGTGAACTTTGTAACTGCAGGGAGGGTATTTCATTATTCCCATTGGGCTGCTCAGATGAATTTGGGTGGCCGGTGCTTTATTTAGGTCCAATGAAACATTCGGCTGAGGAGACTTAAGCACAGGAGGAGAATGGGCCCTCTTACTACTGCGACCTAAAAGGGTAAGACTTCCACACAAACCATGGCATAAATACGTCAGTTGTGGCGATACAGATCCTCTTCGAGTTTCCCTAAATTTGGGAGAGGGGGCGGATCCCTCGGCTTTTGAGCCCAAAATTCGACCGTATGTCTCTTCCCATACCTCATCCTGGAGAGGAGACTAGTGAGCCTTCATCGGAGATGATTCTGGTGAAAGATTTTCCTCTTCTAACTGAATAGGAACTTCACTATTTAGGCTTTCGTTTTCCCCAATGCTATCTTCTTTCCACCACAACATCCTTTGATAGAAATCATTGGATGTAAGAACCGAACTAAGATTAAGGGATTCAAAAATATCTTCCATGATATTGATCTGATATGGCATTTCATCCACTGAGATTGTTATTGATGAGCTGATGATACCAAAGTGGTTTGTGAGAATTCCGAACCTCCCGAAGGCCAAATTTGGAGAGTCGGTGTTACATTCATCTAGAATACCCACTATACCCCATGTTTTTTCTATGATGCTGAAAGCCTCCTCACACCATGTATGCTAAGGCACTCCCTGGATAATAAGAGAAGCGAATCGTTCGTTAAGATATTTAGGGGTCTCAAAATGCTTCTTGATTTTGATAATATCAAAGTAAAGGAGGATTTTTTAAACAATGGAAGAGAGATATGGCAGCCATGGTTCAAATCCCTCACTGAATGGTCTAAGGAATGCAATTTCAATAGTTTTGTTACGTGGTATTATTACTTAGAAACCTACTCCACCCTAACCTTTTTCCTTTCTCATCCCCCAACTTTTCACCTCCCACTTCCGTCATCCACTTCCTTTCTCCAGCTACCAGCACCGATAACGACTGTTTGAGATTATTGATTTCTTCTAAATAGAATTGCATACATGGAAGAAATTGAAACCCATGGAATGTATCACATTAAATTTGATGAGAAATAGAAGAACACACTCTGAAGTAAAGGAAAAGGACAACATACATGTGCTTCATCATGCTCGTGGGCATACCCAAAACCAACCGGTAACCACACATCATCTCTTCAATCATATGTCCCTTCACATTCCTTTTAAAAATTGGTCCATGGTCGCACGATTCTAAGTGTTATAGATTTAATTTGTATTGAAATCACAAGTGTTCCTTCAAAAATCAATCATAGGACACACGATTCAAAGTGTTGCAGACCCAATTCCATGCTTCCCTGACTGATTTGATGCTTTCTTATACACCCAAAACCATCATAACAGTTAATGCTTCACTAACAATCATTTAACTTGAAAATAATCAAAAGTTATGGCTGTAGATGAAAACATGTGCAATTAGGCTAAGCGGAGTGGGACCACTCCCCTTAGCTTTAGAACCTTTCAAAACTAACAGGTAGGTGAATAAAAGGTTAAACCCCTAGATATATAGTTTAGGTGCATGAGTGGCGATGAGACAAGTAGATAAATGACATTCGATTTTGTTTTATTTTAGATTATGACATTTTTAATTGTTTTATTTTTAGTGAATACTATAATAAATAAATAAAGATATTAAAAGGAAATACAAAAGAATGTGAACTTGCCGTTTACAAATGTTTAATATTGCAACCATTGGATTCCATGAGTCATGGACCAAACTTGAAAATCAAACCATTGGTTTAGGTGCATGAGTGGCAATGAGACAAAACGAAAAAGGCAAGCACATAAATGAGATTAGGTTTTGTTTTATATTAGATTATGACCTTTTTTTAATTTGATTTTGTTTTTGGTTTTATTTTTAATAATAATAATAATAATAATAATAATAATAATAAATAAATGAATAAATAAATAAATAAATAAATAAATAAATTAATTAATTAATTAATTAATAAATAAATAAAGATATTAAAAGAAAAAGAAAGTGAGATGGTCATTTACAAATATATAATACAGCAACCATTGGATTCCATGAGGCATGGACCAAACATGTTAGAAAATCAAACCACCGAACTAAATATACAATGAAAATATAAGTTGGACCAAAATTCCTGGACCATTTATGTAATTTAGTCTTTCTTTAATGTCCCTTCTATAAAAATGAGTTTTAATCAGATATAAGAAAACCTAACATCACTGCTGCTTGAAGGCCAACAAAACTATAGTACTAGCCTACTACTAAAGAAAAAAAATAGGTAGTTGCAGTACTTAAGCAAATTTATATCACATTCAGAGGAAATAAAGCCAAATCGCCGTACCTTAACAAATTTAACAACGACCACAAAAAAAAGGATACCATCATTAGCGTTTGATTAAGCACTCCTGGAACTAATGCCCCGGAACAAAGGAAGTCTTCTGAAAACTTCGAAGTTCTAAAGTTGGACGTAGTGATTTAATTATCAGATGCCGCATAGTTGATTTTTATCACTTCAACCAATTTACGTAAAGATAGACGTCTAAAGTTATTTATTAGTGTTTAAAACCTGCAATAACTATTTGCCAAAGAAACTAAAAAACGAATTAATATCAAAGAATTTAATATTCATAAGTATATCGTTCTTAATAAATCAAGCTTTTTTATGGCACATATCAATCTATTATGATTTTTGATACTTGTTATTTTATGGTATATTTGTATAAATGTTTTTTTTTTATTTATTTATTGTTTTCTTGTTTTTTTTATCTTTCTTAATTAACACATCATATTTACATATTAATTAATAATTGTGTTAATTGAAAATAACCAATAAATTACAATATTACAATTCATATAGTATTTAATATGTTTCCTTTTAAATTCAAATTTTATATTTTAAATTTAAATAAATTTTTGTTTAAACCTTTCTATTTATTTATTTTTTTGTTTTATCTGATTCGTATAATATAAGAATCTCACAACTAATATTTAATATCTAAAATGTCATCGGTAGCATAGTAATTGTACGGAACCAGTACAACACATGCAACACATGTAGATAAGTTATATATCTTCTTACTTATACTTCTAATCCTATAAGATTATAATACGTGAATATTACTAATTCTTTATTTTAATCATCTCTTTTTATATTGATATTTGTGCTAATTAATGAATAAAATGATAAGTATTATAATGTTAAATATATTCTAATTTTTTTCACTTATCCTCCTAATCATAAGATTATAACATTTAGATACTATTAATACTCTTAATATAGATATTGCAGTGTTAGATTAAACTAGCCACCAATTTCGTATCCGTGAAATTAACGCAACATATATGAAATCACCAAGCGAGGTTTTTCATAAGAAGAAAAGAATTAGTAGTTCACTTACGAAATGTAGATTTTTCCTCGATAAAATAATATTTTGTAGTAAAATCTTCCAAGACAATTTTCAATTAATGAAATAAAAAAAAACTTTATATTGTAATTTTATCCTACATGTAAAACTAAATAACTAAAAAGAAAAAAATTATACATTGTGTCCTTATGGTTTGTTAAAACTTGTGACTTTGGTTGAAAACTTGTGACTTCGTATCCATGAAATTAACACAATATATGTGAAATCATGTTCATAAGAAGAAAAAGAATTAGTGGTTCACTTACGAAATGTAGATTTTCCCTCGATAAAATATTTTTTTTTAGTAAAATCTTCCAAGACAATTTTCAATTAATAAAATTAAAAAAAAAAGCTTTATATTGTAATTTTATCCTACATGTAAAACTAATTAACTAAAAAGAACAAATTATAAATTTTGTCCTTATGGTTTATTAAAACTTGTGAGTTTGGTCGAAAACGTTTTGGAGTTATATCACTGGTCCAAAAGCTTTCATTTGTTATGACTTTAGTCCGAATTTTTTGAACTCTTTAAAAATAATGAATTTGCCCTTTGTATTTTCATTTTCATTTTCTATTTCTTTTAATTAGTTTAACTATTTTCTTTAAAATAAAATAATCCACCCTTCCCTTACCTTGAGGAAGATACATGTAGGTGTGGAAGGTAGTATTAAGCCTATACTATTGAAAGCATAGGACATCTACCTTAGACAAGAGCAGACTTGACAACTTTAAGGAGGCCTTTTTGTTGGGACTTTTCCCTAGAGTCATAACTGATTGTTAATATGTTATATTTCAAGTTTGAGGATGGTGATGATTACTTGAGGGGTTAAGGTTCGGGTTCTGGTTCAGGCTTTGGTCAGGTGTTGAACCAATTGATGAGAGGATGCACAAGTTCATATTGGCTGAGGTTACTCGTGGTATTTTAGATGATACCCTTGTCCTATTTGGTATCATCAAGGAGGGGATTTTAGAGTTGATGGATAAAAGGCTCAGGACTTTAATAGCCGAGATTGTTGCAGGTTAGATTAGAGCTCGAACTCCTTCATTTTAGAAGTTCAAGGTTTATGGGGCTCCTATGTTATTTGGGGTTAAGGACCCTATCGCTAGCTATCGCTGACATGAAGAATGCTCAGTAGACAACCTTTTTGCTTGAGGGTGGAAAAGGTGGGATTCGCATCCTGCCTAAAAAGTTTAAAACATATTGGACCAACATCACAATAAATAAAATCTTTTGGACCAATTGTGCAACTCTAAAATATTTTGGACTAAAGTCCCAAAATCCATGTGGTTTGTCAATTTCTTTGGGTAGGGTCCAAAGAAACTTTATTAAGAAAAATATCCCTGTTTGGTGGTTTTGTTGTGGTTTTGCTCCATACATAGTTAAGTTTAACAGCTTGACTGTTAAGTTTTTGAAAATTATGGATTTACCCGTAGGGACTATTTTTGTAGTTTTATCTTTTTACCAAACTACAATGACCATTTCTACAATTTTTCTTTTTCATTTTATTGAATTATTGTACATTAATTCATTTAATTAATTCTTTTTTAATTTCTTTTTTATTGGATTATTATATATTAAAAAATATTATTTTTAATATATTATATTTATATATTAATAAATATTATTTTATTATTATTAATTTTTTAATTAATTATTTATTTAATTTCTTCTTTCTTAGATTAATTCTTTTTCTTTTAATTATTATATCATATTTATACCTTAAGAAATATTATTTTATTGTTGGGTTATGTAATGTGATTTGTCAAATTTACTATGTATGTATTTAGCCTTTATTAAACGGATTGGACCTGTCCATCCGTATTTATGCTGCTAGGGTTAGGCTATAAATATTGCATGCATGTATTGTTTTAGAGTTAATTGTTTTTGTGATTCCCTACATTGTCGTTACACAATAGTTCTTGTTGAACTATTTGATTCACTTTGCTGTTATTGAATCTGTCGATCTATTATTGAATCTATTGTTCAACACAACTTCGATCATTATTCTTCTTATTTGATTCACTTTACTGTTAGTGACTCCATCGATCTATTATTTATTGATTCATTAATTGGTATCAGAGCAGGAGGTTGTGTAACTCATACACAATTCTTCTGTTGAGTGTTATTAGGGTTTTCTATTTTTGGTGGATATGTTGTTGCCGTCTTCAAGGTTTTCATCGATTCTAGACGTTAGATCTGGTTCCTTATCTTGCCCTAGACTCGATTATTGTTTTACACATCTTATTCTAAATAGGTTTTTGTGAATTGACATCATGTAACTAGAAGATCCTCATACTCTGTCCTTAAATCTGTCTAGCAGCATCGGATCTACTACCAGAATCCCAATTATGTTTCCACAAGATTACAAAATATGGGCGCTACACTTCGAAGACTATATGCTTGGTCTTGAATATCATGAAACTTTAATATGGGAATCTATGACCCAACAGACGTTCTCTCATACTACTACAAGGAGGATCATTAAGATTCAATATGAATACAACACTCTTCTTGTTTATGTTATAAATATTCCTTAAGATGAAAAATACAAGCTTTTAAGCAATGTCAAGGCTATAAGAATTATCAGAATCACTCTTCCTCTAGACACGTTTCGTCTAGTAAGTTAGTGTGATACATCGAAGGAGATATGGGATAGGTTGAAAGAACTTTACTCAAGTGGTGCAGAACTGGAACACTCAGTTCAAACATTGCATCTTTTTGAGTTCGGTGCTTTTGCTCAGAAGTCTGATGAAAATCTTGATTATACTTTCAATCATTTTAACCATCTTTTGAGCAGAATGCTTAAGCATAGTATTAAGTGTGAAAAGATTGAGAAAAAGGTTACTTTTATGAATGGATTAAGGCCTGAATAGAAGGTAGTTGTATCCACAGTTAAAGATCATGAACAGTTTAAGAGCTACACTTTGGCGAAGTTAGTGGGAATTCTTAGATCCCACAAATATGAAGTAACAAAGGAAGGGAAGATTGTGTCTGGAATGGGATCATTGACCCTAGTTGTGAAGGGTAAGAAGGTAGCAGAAGAAGATTCAGAGTCTGATCTCTCAGATTGTGAGCTTACAAAAGAAGAATGCGCTCTGATGGTGTTAAACCAAAATACATTTGCTAAAAAGAATTTTGGACGCCTCAAAAACAGGAATTGGCAAGGGACTACAAATCAGACAAAGCAAAGGATGAGAGCCTCAACAACTCTCAAAAGGATGAGGATGAAGAAAGAAAAAAAGCTGATGAGAGGTTTCGGCTATGACTACAACTATTTTCTTGGCAAGAATCATTTGGCCAAGGAGTGTATGTTGAGAAGAATGAGTGATAAGAAGGAGGAAGAAGAAAATGAAGCTTACTATCTTCAAAAGATAGAAGAGCTTAGAACGAAAAAAAGTGTTGATAGTGTTAAGCCTGCTTTGATTGTGCATGAAGATGTTGATGAGTATGGAAATGTTAAATTCTGGTCAACTGATTCAGAAGATAAGGAAGTTCAGAATCCCACGCATGGTGGATATTTCATAGTGAAGTCTTGAGTCCATGATAACGAGGGAAGATGCTTGATGGTTCGCAGTGATGTCTCGAAGTAGAGAGGATACGTCACTGATAGCGCATAGGCCTCTAACAACCGTTTTGCTGCAAGGCATGTTTCTGAACAGGTCTGTGAATGCGAGAGAGTCATCAATAAGTTACAATCTATACTCCAGTCTCTTAATATTCCTGTCACTCATTACGAATCTAAATTAATGACTTGAAATTTATTGTCTCTAGTTTTAGTGATAGCTTAAAAAAGAACACGTTTAAGTAATTCTAACCTAACTTATCAAATCAACAGGATAACAAACAAGAATGAAGAAAGATGCATCTGGATAGAGAAGTTTGAGTTAGAGATGACTAGGTCTTGGGATGATGTTATTTATTTAAAAAGAGACAATTTAGTTCTTTTAAAACAAAGAAATATTAATAGGTTGATTGCAAATCAGTTATATTTTAACATGAGCTAATTGCATCTTGACTGTGAAATAGGGAAAAAATACACAAAATGATTTTACTCTTTCCCAAACTGAAAGAGAATGAAATCGATGCAGAGTGCTATAAGTGTGAATCCATTGTGTCTTCGAATGATGTTTCTAAACTTACAAAATTGGAATTGACAAAATTGAATTATATATTCAATACAAAGAAGATAAAAGCATGTTAAAACAAATGTTGGATGAAAATGATAAAGAACATATTAAATCAGATACTATGCAAAAAAATTTAACTCTTTATGCATAAAATTGAGTTAGGAAAACACTTTTGAAGCTGAAAATGTTTATGAATTTGAAGAAAGTGACATGAGTGAGGTTTATGTAGAGGATGAGATTGATTGTTCAACATTTGTACAAAATGAGGATGCACCAAAGAAAAAGTTGATTTCTGGAAACTCAGTTGAATATGTTCGTATTGTTGAAAATAAAGGGTTCAGATGTTTTAAAAGCAAAATCTACAGTATTTCCGAATGTACAAATCGTGGCTAATCAAGTTTCTGTAAAAACTAGACTAGACAAAAATCAAACTTCCGAACTAACATCCTTACTAAAAGATGATAATGTAGATGGCTGCGATGAATTCTTTTGGTCAGGACCATTGATAACTCTGATGAAACCAAAGGTCTTTCTGAAATGACCTCATGGAAAACCAAAGGGAGATATGTTGCATAACCATTGAATTGTGTTAACCCTCGTAACGATAAAGTTGGTCTGAGTGGCATAAAAAATGTCCCAAGTGAAACATCTTTCGAACTGACTGACATACCTGTTAGAAAAGAGAAACGTTGGGCTAACATTCATAAGTCAACTGAGGAATTAATTCCTATGAAACGTCAACTGAATGCTAGATATCAGAAAAACTTAAAAGAAAGAAGGCGATTCTGGAAATCCAAAAATTCCAAATCAGTTAACCCAGAAAGATCTGCAAATCAAAATGCGAAATTCTCTTCAGCTTCGAAATCCAAAACATTTTCGAAGACATAGTCTTCAACTCCACAAGTTTTAAAATCAAAAGTTTTTCCGAAACCATCATTTTCAAAACAAACGAAACCTTTGGAAAACAAAAAAACCTAATTTTCTCCAAAAACAAATGTTTCAAAATCTGTCAACACATTGGAAAATGTTAAGGGCAAAGGAAAAGTTTTTTTTTTTTGGAATCTGAACTTTCATTCAAGGAATTCAAAGCAAACTTGAAAAAAGAGGAAAATAATTTTCTGAAGAAGGTAGCCAAGCAACAAATAGAAGCTAAATACAGACAAATTCCTTATAAAGAAAAGAATTCCAAAGATACTATGATTGTTGTTTTCAAAATCATGAAAGGAGATAATTCCACTTTGATAAAGAGATCTTATTTGGTTGATGTAGCTATAACTTTTCCTATTCTTAAGAAAACCTCACGAGGACACAAACAGCTTTGGGTTCCTAAATCTCTTTGAATTTTGTAGGTGATTCGTGATGAACAATACGAATCAGAATGGTATATTGACAGTGGATGTTTGCACCGAAGGCTCTCTCACTTTAATTTCAAGGATATCAATAAACTCGTACTTGGCGATTGTATGAGGTTTGCATCTTCTGAAGTTTGAGAAGGAATATATGTGTGTTGCATACGAACTAGGAAAGCAAAGTAGTAAAAGTCACTCGACTATTGTAAACAATAAAAGTAATCGAGCCACTAGAACTTTTACATATTGATCTTTGTGGCCCATCCGCCATAGAGAGAATTGGTGGTAATAAGTAAATTATAGTGATAGTTGAAAAATTATCCATATTTACTTGGATTTATTTTCTTAGACGAAAATATGATCCAACTTCGTGACTTAAGGACTTCATCAAGCAGATCGAGCTCAAATTATGAAACCAGTTCAGAACGTACGCAGTGATAACAGTTTAGAATTCAAAAACCAAGTGTTTGAAGAATTCTTAAATAAAAGAGGAGTCTCTCTCAACTTCTCTTCTCCTTACACTCCTTAGGAGAATGGTGTCGTTGAAAGATGAAACCGATCTCTTTGCGAAGCAACAAGGACTATGCTATCATTTGCGAACCTTGCATTATATTTCTGGGTTGATGCTATCAGAACTGCCCTTTTCACTCAGAATGGATCTCTAATCAACAAGAGGTTTCTCATCACTCCTTATGAGATTCTAAATAAACGAAAACTTAACATTAAATTCTTTCATATATTTTGGTTCCAGATGCTTCATATTTAATTCAAAAGAACAACAGAACAAATGCGATGTAAAGGTTGATGATGGAATCTTTCTAGGGTACTCTCTTACTTCTAAGGCATATATGATTCTGAATAAGAAATCCAAGATGATAGAAGAAAACTATTATGTCACATTTGATGATAACTATCTCAAGAAGTATTAGAAGATTGATTGTCAATCTAAGGAAATATTTCCTTCAACAAATCCGATGACGATTCCTCTCTCAAATCTTTATGATTGATTCATGAATTTGTTTGATGAACCCGAAGAGGCTATTTCTTCAAATTCTAATGCCCCAGATAATAAGGAAGATGAATTGAAGAAGATCATCGACAATGCTACCAAAGGTCTTGGAAATTCAATCACATATTTTGAAGGATTATGAAATTCCACCTTCACCACAATCTACAAAAGCACCTGTTTAGGGGGAGGGTTTTACTTCATCCTCCACATCTGATTCACTTGTTCATGGGGAGAATTCAAATCCCGATGTTAACGATGACATATGGATCTAAAGGGAAAATCTGATTCCTAACATTGAGTCACATGCAAATTTCCAGGGGGAGAATGAGAATGAAAATAATGACTCGGATGTTTAATCAAAATTTGAAGACATGAATGCAGAACTGGACCTAACCTACGATCCGAACTACTCTCCATTAGTGAAATGGACAAAAGATTATCCGAAATCTCAAGTTGTCGTAGTAGCAACTTATGGAGTTTTCACTAGAGCTCAACAAAAAGCGAATCAAACTGCATTATTTAAAAAAAATGGAATTTTACATGCTTAAGTCGTTCATCTCAAAAATTAAGCCTAAAACTATGAATAATACTCTTTCATCATTCTGATTGGGTGCAAGCTATGCAGGAAGAGCTTAATGAGTTCGAACGCAACAAAGTATGGAGATTGATTCCAACTCCGAAGGATGCATCTGTGGTCAGATTAAAATGGGTATTCTGAAACAAGCTTAACAAAGAAGGCAATGTCATTCAGAATAAAGCTCGATTGGTCGTAAAAGGGTATTGTCAAGAGGAAGGCATGGAATATGAAGAAACATTCGCACCAGTTGCAAGGATGAAATCTATTCATAATTTCCTTGCCCATGCAGTGCACAAAATTTTTGAAGTCTATCAAATGGATGTTAGGTGTGCATTCCTGAATGGTGAATTAGAAGAGACAGTCTTTGAGGAACAACCACCGGGTTTCATAAATGAGAAGTATCCAAATCACTGCTATATTTTGGATAAGGCTGTGTATGGTTTGAAACAAACACCACGTGCATGGTATGAAACCCTTACTCATTTCCTAAAGCAATCTAAGTTTAAAAAAGGCTCGGTCAAACCAACCTTCTTTCATAAGAAAGATAGTGACCATATGATGATCGACCAAATTTATGTTGACGATATCATTTTTGGATATACTAATCCTAGATTAACTGTCGAATTCTGAAAATTGATGGAAACTAAATTTTAGATGAGCTCAATGGGTCCAATTAACCTTTTCCTTGGTTTAATAATTAGACAGAGTTTGGCAGGTATATACATTAACCAAGAAGCCTACACAAAGTCCTTACTTGCGAAATTCGGCATGGTGGGAGATTCAAACTTCAAGATTCCAATGGCATTCAGAATGAAGCTTACACCATCAGTGGACAAGCCAGTAGTTGACATGACTCTCTATCGACAAATGATAAGTTCATTAATGTATCTAATAGCTATTCTTCCAGTCATTATGTTTTATGTTTCCTATTGTGTCTGGTATCAGGAAAATCCTCGCAAATCCCTTGTGACTACTGAACGTCTTCCAATACCTTAAACAAGTTACCTTACTCGGAATTTGGTATCCTTATAACTCAAGACTCTTTGTGCAAGCCTTCTTTGATGCTGATTTTGGTGGATGCAGTCTTGATCGAAAAAGTACAACTGGAGGATGTCAGTTTCTAGATTGCAAACTCGTAAGTTGGCAATCAAAGAAGCAAACGTGCGTTTCTTTATCGACTGCTGAAGCTGAGTATGTCGCAGCTGCATCATGTACTTCTCTCAAATATTAAAAAGTTAGAAATTAGAACCAACTACAAATACATATTCAATGAAAAATTTAACACAATTATAGAAAATATCTGTGTAAGAAAATTACATAAAAGTTCCTATAAGAAAATTATAGAAAAGGTCTCTATCAAAAAGTTACAGAAAAGACCCCTTGTGGAAAAATTACAGAAAACAACTCTATATAGACAAAATAACTACAAAATAGGAACATGTAAGAAAAAATTACAAAAATGGTTTATGTGGCAAGAAGTTGAATGGGGCTTGTTTGATAATTGTAAGTACAAGGGTTGTTTTAGTAACTAGTCTAGGGGCTGTTTGGTAATCGTTAGTACAGGTTGGATGAAATCTAATTTTTGTCTTTCAACCAATTGTTTAGATTCAAGTCTTCTTTGAGACAAATTTGTTTTACAGAAGCATATGTTAAAATTAGATTAAGAGTCGGTTTCAATAAGAGAAAAAAACATCTATTTGAAAATTAATCAGTCATGTTATGGAATTTATAAATAACTTATAGAGTAAGATAGGGTTATGTCCTTAATAAAATCACTGTCTTGATTAGCCAAATTTACAGAGACCAGTTTCTTAAAAAATACAAATATATAAGCTAATCATTAAAATAATAAAAAAAATATCTTCTATATAAAGATGTTTGATTAGAGCAAAAAACCCTATTAGTAATTAAGGGTTGATGTGCCCAAATATTGTTTAAGCTCAGAAAACTATTGCTACATCCTCCAAACCCTACAAAAAATACTGCAAATAAATCAATACACATTTTAGAGATAAAAATTATAATGCTTACGATTTATTATGCAATGAACACTATTTAAATTAAGAAACCAAAATAAAACTAGCTACCATAAACTGAGGATAAGGAGGTGCTTAAGGGTTATTTCAAACCAAAACATAAATCCATCCATTTTGGTCATGCACATACAAACAAAGTAAAGGTGCAACTTGGAAGGTATGTCTTAACTAGTCCTCTAGGCTATAATGTTAATGGTGAGAATGAAATGAATGCAACTATTGGTCACTTCAATTATGTTGACTCTACACCACACCAGTAGTTAAAACAGAAACACAAAAGAATCTTTAAAAGTAGAGCATATATGTTTTGCTCCATGGCTACTTATCGAATATTTTTCTTTCAAATCTAAGAAAATATGTTTTTTTGTTACATATAAATTCATAAAATTACTTGTAGCTATTATTTGTGAAATTTGACACATAGTTATGTTTTGTAAATATCTGATGAATTTAAAATACAAAAGCAAGAATCCAAGTTTATAATTAGATTTTCCTAACTCAATACACTTGAGATGGTTCTAAGTAAAACAAAAACCCTAACTTCAAGAATCCAAGTTGATAATCCGATTTGAAACACACAAGTAGTTCGAAAATTAGGGCAAAGCTAGAAATAGAGGAGAACAAAGAGTACAAATTATGTGAAGCCACTGTTGTTATCTTCTATAAATATTGTTTTTCCATTCGATCATATTACAACTCATCTCAACTAATGTGTGTTTTAGAAAGAGATAAGGGAGATAGAAGGTTACAAACAATGTGAAACCCTAGCGAATGAGGACGTGTTTTTTCTAGGAAGGCGGGAGCATATAATTGACTTTTTTAGCTAGGGAGTGGGGAGTTTTATTTTCAATTTAAATTTTTGAAAGTTATAAATTTCAAAATATTATAATTCTTTTATATTTGTAAGGAACTTTAATTCGTAGCCAATTTTGTAGATGAATATTAACAAAAGTAGTTTTTTAGTTAATTTTGTTGTTGGATAGCTACAAAATTTGATTGTGTACAATTTTGTAATTGGACTACTATGAAATTTATTTTTTGGTTGCGAAGTAGTATCTTGTTTTTGCTGGCATCCCTAGTGGTGATAATGGTGGTGGCGGTGGCGGCGCAGGTGGTGGTAGCCGTGGTGACAAATAGGTTAGAGGTGGTTGTAGTTGGTGGGAGTACTACCTTGCGGAGAGAGGTGGTGTTGGTGGTTGTGACACAGATAGTGGGGGTAATGGTCACGGAGGTGGTGTTGGTGGTTGTAGAGGTGGTGTAACATTCCAAAATTCAAGCCCGAAAATTTCATTTTGAATTAATAATTTAATAAACATTTTACCAAAACATAGTCAAATAAACAACACGTTTGAAAATCATAATTTTGTGTCCCAAACTATGACATCAGTAGTAATGACAATCAGAGTACGATCCCAGAAACTCAATGCGGAAAGCATGTGTGTCGTTGTATGTGATACGCTGCTACACCGCCGGCTCCTTCCCCTTCGACGAAGAGGTAACTGAAACTAATACCAAAATTGTAAGCACAAAGCTTAGTGAGTTCTCCCATCATACCACATACTATACAATATCGTCGGTATCTTTCAACCGGTAACCTTCATCGATATCTTTCAACCGGTAACCATCATCGGTATCTTTCAATCGGTAATCATCATCGGTATCTTTCAACCTATAACTGTCATCGGTATCTTTCAACCGGTATCTGGGGACTATTTCACCCCTAATACTAGCATACAATGCAATCAGGCATATCCGGGTACTGACTTACCCTTTGGTCCTAAGGACCACTATCAGGGAAGCTAATCCCTATTATACATATAACATATCATACAGATAAATCTCATGACCAAAGCATATAACCAACCCAAGATAATTATCAAAAAGACAATCATCTTCTAAATACACCTTTTTGGTGGGCCGGCATTGTGGCCTTACACCCACCCCTACTGGAAGGTATCTCACCTCAATGTTGTGCAGTGTTTGAATTATCCTTGGCGCAAAAGTCGACTCCCTTCGACTCCTCGATCCCTACACGACAACCTTCAAGTCAACACACAGCACATGCAACCCTAAACAGGGTTAGTCCAAGTGCAGTCAAAGTCAACTTCAAGTTGACCGGACTCGCCGAGTTGGGCTGTCAACTCATCGAGTCCCTAACCCCTTACTCGTCCTTATCCATAACTCAACTCATCGATTTTGGCATCGACTCGATGAGTTCCTCTCTCATATGAACATCGTATGAACCTCATCCGACTCGCCGAGTTGTATGAACACTTGTCGAGTCCATTTTCATCTGATGAACAAGTCATGTCCTCGACTCGCCGAGTTGTATGAACAACTTGTCGAGTTCATCTCCAATCTTAAGGAGATTGCCTTGGACTCGCCGAGTCTGTTCTAGCACTCGTCGATTCTCATGAATTCCAGGTCTAAAATTACATCCAATGCATTAGGTCACTCTTTCTGTCCGGATACAACCATTCTAACACTCAACTGAGTTCTTTGACCCTCAACAGATTTGGGACTCAAAGCCTTGGACTCGTCAAGTCCCAGGAACGGACTCACCGAGTTGGTCACATCCACACTCTAAATCCTCGATTTCTGATGTACAACCTTTGATCAAAAGAGAGATCCAAGCTTCTACAATTGATCTAGCACGTAAAGTTACAAACTTTATGTGCTTGTATGGGACTTTGAGCTCAAAAAGACATAAAACAAGCTCTTAAGATGCATGTGACCCTTCAAGGGTGCAAAAGCAGCGCCCAACTGCCTTGTGACTCCCTTAATGATTTGATTTACAAGCCCCAACCCCCAACCATGTTTGCAATCATGGTGGGTCATCAAAAATGGCTTATAAAAGCCCTAAATCTCCCCAAAGAGGGATCTAACAAATGAAAGAGCAAGGTTACAACTTTTTACCTTCAATGAACAGTAGAAGGTGCACAAACTCGGGTTCCCTTGGTCTCTACATGCTTCCTCAAGCTTTTCTCCTTCTTTCTTAAGACCACAATCACCAAAATTTACCAACAAGGCTTAGATTGCTTCAAGCTAGGGTTTCAATGAGAGGTGTTCTGGGAGCATAAGAGACGTTGTGGCTGACATAACATTGTTTAAATAGGGTGAGAACCCTCGGATTAGGGTTTTTGTCCAGATAGGGTCTACTCGTCGAGTCTGGGACCCGACTCGTCGAGTCTGGGACCCGACTCGTCGAGTCCATCACTTAAATCCCACGTCCTATCCCGCTTCTACCCGACGAGTTTGTCCTTCAACTCGCCGAATCGAAGGCCAAAAATGCAAAATACTTAGATAAAAATAAAAAGAAATATGTACCAAGAACTAGGTGCTACAAATCTCCCCCACTTATTTTAGACTTCGTCCTCGAAATCTGTTGCTCGTTCCTGAAACAGCTCTAGGTAGTGCTCCATCATCTCGTCCACTGACAACCAAATCTATTCCGAGCCCTTCCGGTGTTGCCATTGCACCTTCATGAGTTCCACTCTCTTGTTCCTCATATCCTTCGACATTCGGTTGAGGAACACCACAGGTCGCTCAATCTAGTTTGGCTACCAGATCCATCCTATATGTCACCTTGCCCACCCGGGCTATAACCCTAAACGGTCCAATGTACCTGGGTCCCAACTTGCCCCACTTCTTGAATCGGATAATGTCATTCCATGGTGACACCTTCAAGAGAACCATATCGACAAAACTTTTCTGCTGACTCTGAGCAGCCTAAAGCTTGCTCCGGACCTATTGAATCCTCTCTATCGTCTTGAGCACTACTTCGGTGCTCCCCATTACCCTCTGGCCAACCTCGCCCCAACATATCGGGGTCCTCTACTTCCTCGCATACAACATCTCGAAGGGAGGATGATCGATACTCGCGTGATAACTATTGTTATAGGAGAACTCTACCAAAGGGAGGTAGGTATCCCAACTACCTACGAAGTCTAAGACGCATGCTTGCAGCATATCCTCTAGAGTTTGGATGGTACGCTCGCTCTAACCATCCATTTGAGTGTGGAAGGTGGTGCTAAAATGCAAATGAGTATCCAACTCCTCGTGAAACTTCTTCCAAAAACTGGAAGTGAACCGCACATCTCTATCTGAAATCATCGACACTGGCACCCCGTGCCGCGCCACCACCTCCCTGATATAGATGTCGGCCAACTTCTCGGCCGAGATGCTCTCTTGAATCGGAATAAAATGAGCGCTCTTGGTCAGTCAATCGATGATGACCCAAATCGAATCCACCCCCGGGTGATAGAGGATCTCACAGTCATAATCCTTTACCACATCAAGCAACCGACGCTGCCTCATATTCAGATTTGGCTGGTCCATGAGATACCTCAGGCTCTTGTGGTATGTGTAAATCGTACAACGAATCCCATAGAGGTAATGACGCCAAATCTTGAGGGCGAACACAACAACCCCAGCTCCAAATCGTGTGTCGGTTAATTCGCCTCGTGAGGCTTTAGCTGCCTCGAAGCGTAAGCAATGACATACCCTTTCTGCATCAATACTGCGCCCAAACCCGAGATAGACGCATCATAGTACACGACGAAATCCTCGATGCCCTCTGGAAGGGCTAAGATTGGCGCCTCGCACAATCTCTGTCTCAATGTCTCGAATGCAGCCTGCTGCTCAGGCCCCCAAATAAAGACCACGACCTTCCTCGTTAGCCTGGTCAGGGGTACGATGTAACGCCCGTAGATCCGGGCTAGTCAATTTAGAGGCAATAGGGGTCGAAAACAACTTTTCGACAAAATATTATTTAGAATAAATAATCTTAACCAAGTTTTGGAATATGTTTCAAGGTTTCCATACATATAAAGAATGCCGAAATCCGAGTTATAACGAAGAAGTTATGGCCCGTCGAAGTTTCGCGACGGAACCGGCACGGCATCGGGAAGCGTAAATAGTGAATTTACGATAGAAGACTTTTTAGCCTTAGCAACCTAAACAAAAGTCTTAGAATATGTTCAACTAAGAACATCGATAAAATGAACGCCCAAATCTGACTTCGTATGAAGAAGTTATGATTTTTCTAAGATTCGGCTTAGCAGTGCACGGCCCGAAACTCGAATTTTAGTTCGAGCGGTTTTTGGCTTACGTGACCTAAATGAGAGTTGAATATCTCATTAATAGGAACTCAACGGTAAAAAGACAGACGAAACGGAGTCCGTATGAAGGAGTTATGAATTCTTCGCGGTCATTTAACAGTCTAAACGCCTCCTACTGTTAAATTTGATATCGGTCGAGAACTAGCCGACGGAGTCTAAATGAAAGTTATAGATCTTGATTTTACCTATGCATGGATATAAAGAACATCGAAAACGGAGCTCGTATGCGAAAGTTATGATTTTTCTAAGTTTGAAGGCTGATACGCGATAGGGGGTGACGTGGCACCACCAGAATTGGACACGTGGCACCACCAGAAGGCCACCGCATGGACCAACTCGGCGAGTAGGTCCCCCCTACTCGGCAAGTAGACCAGTCAGCACCCCTATAAATAGAGGTGCCGGGTTCCATTCATTCTCACACCTTCAACCTTCTTCTTTCTCTCTCTATACTCTCTCTCTAAGCTCCCTTAAGCCCCTAAAAGCCTAGGTAAACCCCCTAGCACCTGAAGGAAGCCCCGAGGCTCCCGGAGTCCCAAGAAAAAGGGTCTTTCGGCTTGGGAACGCTGCTCCAGCGAAGCCCAACTTTGCGAAAAACCCGCTGTAAGTAAGCTATGCCTACGCTATCTTTAGTATAGCTTATGTTTTAATATAGTAACATTATTAGGAACTTATAATGAGTAGTTGGGCTATTATTATGAGTTATATTGAGTGTTATTTAACGCTTATATAATAATAATAATAGTCAGACTATTAATTAGTCACGGTTATCGTTAGACTAAACCCTAGTGGTACTGGTACTAGGTTTTATCGAAGGAATATCGTTTTGAGAGTATCGAAGCGCTGTCCGAGTGCTGAGTCACCACCTTTCAGGTGAATACATGGTCCCTTTCATCTTACACATAGATATGAAGTATTCTAATATAAATTACGTGCTATGTGTACATATTGTCTGAATACTTGTTGTCTATGCTGGATGAATGATTTATACATGTTTTAAATGATTTAAACTGTATATTTATTTTATATCTACAAATATGTTGGGATAAAACATGGGTAGATGAAATAGTTGGTGAGTGATGAAATAAAATAATGAGAGATAGGTGATGATAGGAAGGTGATGATAGATAGGTGATTATGAATCGGTGATGTAGGATACTACAACCTTGTCCGACAATTTGGAGATGTAGTCATCTACCAGAGTATAGATGGCGACCGCGGACTATTATAGACAACCCCGTGGAAACACCAGCAGGCTAGTAACCTGTAGGTGATGAATTACGAGTTCAGGCGATGTTGTAACTACGTATTCAAGCGATGATAGTCTAACCCTTATTATGAATTACGAGTCCAGGCGATGTTGTGACTACGTATTCATGTGATGATAGACTAACCCTTATCATGATTTACAAGTCCAGGCGATGTTGTGGCTGCGTAATCATGTGATGATACCCTAACTCTTGCTAGACACGTATTGAGGGAGTAATCCCCGGATTAGTATTGTCTATGCAATGTAGGCGATGATCCTTAGGTAAAGTTCGTAGGAACAATCATATAAGGAAATACGATGTAACGAGATGAGAAGTAAAAATGATATAGGAGATGACCCTTGAGATAATATCTTTAGGGAAGACTAAAAGAAGATAATGGGGATGGGTAATTGGGTTGAGTGTTTGATTGTTTAAACATAATAACTATATTATTGTGGGTTGAAAACCCTATGTACGCACCAGGTTTCCCAACCTGACCCACTCAGTTTATTTACCTCACAGGTGGTGATATGAAGTGACATTACACTGAGAGATTTAAAGAGATGTAGATCACTAGTGTAAATAATTGTAAGTTCTGTTTATGCTTATGTTTCTGTATTAACGATGACATCCCAAACGTTTTAAGATGAATAAAAATACGTTTCTTTGAAAATGTTTTAATAACGTATTTTTCGTGTTTTTATGGGAACAAATTCCGCAACCTTTTTATAAAATGAAGTACTCTGATTTTTATAAAGCATAAACAAAATCGGTCTTTTCTAGCCGTGATTTTGGGGATGTCACAGTTGGTATCAGAGCATTAGTTTAAGCGAACTAGGAATATGGATTTATTTCTAGACTTAAACTTAGAATGCTAAGCGATGATTGTGAGGTGTGAGCACTAGCTTATTTTAGGAATTATGCCTAAAATGCTTTTATGTGCTAAATACTTGTGCCTGATATGTTGTTAGTTGTTCGGATCTATGGTCTGTTGCCGACCGAATCTGGAAACCTTATGTGTTTGGGATTCTAAACGTATGACTACGATATTAGAACTAGCATATAAACGTTTCGGAGTGATAAGGATGATTTAACCGTCAATCCTAAGTAAAGATCTAGATTCACCTTATTCGGTGTATAGATCAAGATGGCAAGAACCCGCAGCGGAAACGTGAATGCAAATGGGAACAGAAACCAACCCCCAGTGATTGAGCAAATACCGGTGATGGAAGCCGCTGCTAAGCCAGTCTCAATGGCCGGAGTGCAAGCGATGATCCAAGTGATGTTGGATCGTCAAATGGAGGAAACTAGGCGTTTGCTCCAGCAAAATTGAGAGGAAGCGACCGTTCAGATCGAACAGCCCGTGTTGAACGAAGGGCACACTGAGGAGGGAAACTACAGTGGGACTGTTGGTCAAGCCAACCCACCAATAGTTAGGCGAAACCACCAAGATGGAGGAAATGATGGACGTGGATGCAAATACAAGGATTTCATGGCGTCCAAATCACCGAGTCTATCTGGAAGCCCGATGCCGGTGGAAGTCATAAACTGGATCTCCGAGATAGAGACGATGTTTGAGAGTTGTGAGTGTAGCAACAGGCAAAAGACTGCTCTCGCGGTTCCTCTGTTGAAATCTGGAGTACTAAGCTGGTGGAAGCTACTAGCTGATTCGATGCCCAAAGGAGAAGCGAGCAAAATGTCATGGGAGGATTTTCTGGTGCAGCTAAAAATGCAGTACTGTTCTGAACAGGATCTTCTGGAAATCAACAACGAGTTTCAAAATCTAAAGAAGGGAAAGATGAGTGTCATCGAGTATGCTGCAAGTTTTACGGAGAAAATGAAGCTTGTTCCTTATCTAGTTCCAACTGAACTCTCCAAGGTCAATAAGTTTGCCCACGAATTACCAGCAGACTTTGGTCCAATGGTCAAACAAGCAACCACTTTGAAAGCCGCCATCTGGGCAGCCAAGAATGTTGAGACCCAAATAAGAGAAAAGGGTCTGGAGAAAGATGAAGTTGGTGAGAAGAGGAAGTTGGAAGGATCCTCAAGACCTGATAATAAGGGAAAGTTCTCGAAGTCTAACCTGGACGACCGAAGGAATGAAGCCAAGTGGTGTGAGAAGTGCAAGAAGAAGCACTTCGGAAGATGCGATGGAGAAGTGACATGCTATAAGTGTGGTAGGACCGGTCACCATTCCAGAGATTGTACATTCGACAACAAGAAGTGCTACGAATGTGGAAATAATGGGCATATTTCAAAGAACTGCCCAAAGAAAAATAAAGCAGCAAGACCAGAAACGCCACCAAGGCCAAGGGCATTTCACATGATCCTCGACGAAGCAGAAAACCGTGCGAGGAATCAAGGATGAGGACTTCATATCCGAAGATCAAGTTATGCAGTAGCCATAGTATTGTATGATGTAGCCTATTAGAGGCATAGTCTAGGGTAAACTTGAACACCTATGTAATAGTTTCGAGAAATAATAAAATCTTCGTTTTGTTATCTGATGTGTGAAATTGTTGAGTGATTTGCTGCATGTTGACTTGGGAAACTGCGAGACAATACTTGGAACGAGTATGAGTAGGTGTGAAAGGTAGTAGAGGCCTATACTACCGGAAGCACATGACTCACACTTGGATCAGGGAAAGTCACAAGGTTACCAAGAAGCCAGTAATTGATTTCGTTTTATTCAAGTAGGTCGTTACCATTGTTTCGGTAATGACTAAGAAGATTGTTGTTATCCTGACCCTAGTGGTCATATCACATTGAGTCCGACTATGATAAGTAGGTTACGTGGTTCAGAGAACCAAGTTTGATGAAGCGTCCGACTTAAACCAAACAATGGAAATCAAAAGCGATCAATAGAAGTATCGCGCTTGTTGTTAAAGAAGTTGGTAGCTAGAAATGCCTAATGTTAAAAGTGTGATTATATCACATTAGAACATGAAGGAAGGCATAGTCTGTTTTAGAATTTAACACTAAGAGACCTAAGTCTAAGTGTTGCAACATACGATGATAGGTCATTAGAATATGACACATCGATCTATAGTAGTAATAAGAGAAATCATCTCAAGTTCGTATCCAGTAAGGATCGAGATTTTTTACTCGAAGGTCATAATTTAGAGTCTAACCTTAGGTAGAGAGCAGGTGCACGATCGAGTACTGCTTGCAGTCAACGAGTTTAGGAGATAGACTTGAAGGAATGTAGAAGTTATAATTATTACCTAGGATGAAGAGATAACGTATGGAGTCATTATACGACCCTGTTTCGTTGATGATTCTGGGACGTAATCATCCTAAGGGGGAGATAATTGTAACGCCCGTAGATCCGGGCTAGTCAATTTAGAGGCAATAGGGGTCGAAAATGACTTTTCGACAAAAGACTATTTAGAATAAGTTTCAAGGTTTCCGTACATATAAAGAATGCCGAAATCCGAGTTATAACGAAGAAGTTATGGCCCGTCGAAGTTTCGCGACGGAACCGGCACGGCATCGGGAAGCGTAAATAGTGAATTTACGATAGAAGACTTTTTAGCCTTAGCAACCTAAACAAAAGTCGTAGAATATGTTAAACTAAGAACATCGATAAAAAGAACGCCCAAATCTGACTTCGTATGAAGAAGTTATGATTTTTCTAAGATTCAGCTTAGCAGTGCACAACCTGAAACTCGAATTTTAGTTTGAGAGATTTTTGGCTTATGTGACCTAAATGAGAGTTGAATATCTCATTAATAGGAACTCAACGGTAAAAAGACAGACGGAAACGGAGTCCGTATGAAGGAGTTATGAATTCTTCGCGGTCATTTATCAGTCTAAACGCCTCCTACTGTTAAATTTGATATCGGTCGAGAATTAGCCGACAGAGTCTAAATGAAAGTTGTAGATCTTGATTTTACCTACGCGTGGATATAAAGAACGTCAAAAACGGAGCTCATATGCGAAAGTTATAATTTTTCTAAGTTTGAAGGCTGATACGCGATAGGGGGTGACGTGGCACCACCAGAATTGGACACGTGGCACCACCAGAAGGCCACCACATGGACCAACTCGGCGAGTAGGTCCCCCTACTCGGCGAGTAGACCAGTCAGCACCCCTATAAATAGAGGTGCCGGGTTCCATTCATTCTCACACCTTCAACCTTCTTCTTTCTCTCTCTATACTCTCTCTCTAAGCTCCCTTAAGCCCCTAAAAGCCTAGGTAAACCCCCTAGCACCTGAAGGAAGCCCCGAGGCTCCCGGAGTCCCAAAAAAAAGGGTCTTTCGGCTTGGGAACGCTGCTCCAGCGAAGCCCGACTTTGCAAAAAAACCCACTGTAAGTAAGCTATGCCTACGCTATCTTTAGTATAGCTTATGTTTTAATATAGTAACATTATTAGGAACTTATAATGAGTATTTGGGCTATTATTATGAGTTATATTGAGTGTTATTTAACGCTTATATAATAATAATAATAGTCAGACTATTAATTAGTCACGGTTATCGTTAGAGTAAACCCTAGTGGTACTGGTACTAGGTTTTATCGAAGGAATATCGTTTTGAGAGTATCGAAGCGCTGTCCGAGTGCTGAGTCACCACCTTTCAGGTGAGTGCATGGTCCCTTTCATCTTACACATAGATATGAAGTATTCTAATATAAATTACGTGCTATGTGTACATATTGTCTGAATACTTGTTGTCTATGCTGGATGAATGATTTATACATGTTTTAAATGATTTAAACTGTATATTTATTTTATATCTACAAATATGTTGGGATAAAACATGGGTAGATGAAATAGTTGGTGAGTGATGAAATAAAATAATGAGAGATAGGTGATGATAGGAAGGTGATGATAGATAGGTGATTATGAATCGGTGATGTAGGATACTACAACCTTGTCCGACAATTTGGAGATGTAGTCATCTACCAGAGTATAGATGGCGACCACGGACTATTATAGACAACCCCGTGGAAACACCAGCAGGCTAGTAACCTGTAGGTGATGAATTACGAGTTCAGGCGATGTTGTAACTACGTATTCATGCGATGATAGTCTAACCCTTATTATGAATTACGAGTCCAGGCGATGTTGTGGCTACGTGTTCATGTGATGATAGACTAACCCTTATCATGATTTACAAGTCCAGGCGATGTTGTGGCTGCGTAATCATGTGATGATACCCTAACTCTTGCTAGACACGTATTGAGGGAGTAATCCCCGGATTAGTATTGTCTATGCAATGTAGGCGATGATCCTTAGGTAAAGTTCGTAGGAACAATCATATAAGGAAATATGATGTAACGAGATGAGAAGTAAAAATGATATAGGAGATGACCCTTGAGATAATATCTTTAGGGAAGACTAAAAGAAGATAATGGGGATGGGTAATTGGGTTGAGTGTTTGATTGTTTAAACATAATAACTATATTATTGTGGGTTAAAAACCCTATGTACTCACCAGGTTTCCCAACCTGACCCACTCAGTTTATTTACATCACAGGTGGTGATATGAAGTGACATTACACTGAGAGATTTAAAGAGATGTAGATCACTAGTGTAAATAATTGTAAGTTCTGTTTTTGCTTATGTTTCTGTATTAACGATGACATCCCAAACGTTTTAAGATGAATAAAAATACGTTTCTTCGAAAATGTTTTAATAACATATTTTTCGTGTTTTTCTGGGAACAAATTCCGCAACCTTTTTATAAAATGAAGTACTCTGATTTTTATAAAGCATAAACAAAATCGGTCTTTTCTGGCCGTGATTTTGGGGATGTCACATACGATTATCTTGGAGAAATCCTGGATGAATCTCCGATAGTAGCCGGCTAATCCTAGGAAACTCCGAATCTCAGATGGAGACCTCAGAACCTCCCATATCATCACGGCCTGCACTTTGGCCGGATCTACCGAACTCACACTTGGAGAACATAACATACAAGTTCTCCTTTCTCAAAGTCTCCAGAACCTCTCGCAGATGGTCCTCAGGCTCCTCCTGCGTATTCGAATAAACCAAGATGTCATCGATAAAAATTATCACAGACCGATCCAACATCGGTCTGCACACACGGTTCATGAGATCCATTAACGCGATGAGAGCATTAGTGATCCCGAAAGGCATCACCACGAACTCATAGTGGCCATAGCGCGTTCGGAATGCCATCTTCTGTACATCCTCCTCTCTGACACTCATCTGATGATATCCTGAGCGCAGATCAATCTTGGAGAACCAACATGCTCCCTGTAACTGATCAAAGAGGTCATTAATTCTCGGGAGTGGGCAACGGTTCTTCACTGTTACCTTATTGAGCTCTCGATAATCTATACACATCTGATGCGACCCATCCTTCTTCTTTACAAACAAAATCGGGGCTCCCCAAGGTGAACAACTCGGTGTAATGAATCCATTGTCTAATAGCTCCCGCAGTTGTGTAGACAAGTCTTGCATCTCAGGAGGAGCCAACCGATACGGTGCCTTGGCTATCAGAGCCGCACCAGGGACCAGGTCGATTCTGAATTCCACCCGCCTCTCTGGAGGTACCCCAGGCAAATCCTTGGGGAATACGTCCTCAAACTCCCGTACTACGGGAACATCACCCACCATCGCCCTACCTGCCTCCCGGGTATCCATAACAAAGGCGACATAACCTGCGCAACCATGCTGAAGGTAGCGCCTAGCCCTTGTTGCTAAACATAAAGCTGGTCCTCGTAGTGGCCTTTCGCCCTAAACCACCAGCTCTCCCCCACTAGGGGTCCTAATCTGCACTGACTACTGCGTGCAGTCGATCACTACCCCATTGGGGCTCAACTAGTCTATACCAATAGTGACCTTGTTCCCCCGCAATGGTATGATAACCAATTCCACCATGTAACGTTCCTCGAACAGCCTCAAAACACAATCCCGGTAGACCTCTGACGCTCGTACACTACAAGAGAAAAGGGTATTAGCGGCGACAAAAGTCGCCGCTATTGCTCACCAAATTCGCCGCTAATAGCTTTACCGGCGACACGTTGCCGCTATTAATTCGCCGCTACTGTCTTGTCGGTATTGATCAAAAAGTCGCCGCTAATGCTCACTGTCGCCACTAATGATGATGTCGCCGCTAATGCTACGTGTCGCCGTTAATACTCATGTCGCCGGTAATGCTACGTGTCGCCGCTATTGCCTTTTTTATTTTTTTTTAAAAGCAACCATTTTCGGTTGTCCAAAAATAGATACATAATAACGTTAAATGCATAAAAACCGATACGTTAAATTCAAAAAAACGATTACATAACATCCAAGTTTTATAATACCATACATAGACCAAAATAAATAACAAAATTCTTATAAATTTATATCATACAACAATCTCTAATAAAAGATAAATCTAATACGACGTGTCATCATCCCCGCCACCGTTGTTCCCTCCTATAAGTTCCACAATAGACTCCGGACCGTTGTTCCCGCCACCTATTAACTTAAACCAAACTTAAAATTATCAAATTAACAAACCACCTAACTAACATTAACCTTTTAAGTTAAATCAACAATCAAACCAACAAACTAATAATTACCAATTTATCTACAAATACACATTACATAGGAACTATTATAGTAATTTACTTTAAATAACATTTTCAATAATAGCGTCCTACTTGCTTTTTGTTTCCTTTTTCCATTATGACATTGTACTTTACACATTGTATACAATACACTCCAAATTGCATTCAAATACACACATACATACATTATACACTAATATATACTTTTTATACACATGAAACAACCATTAACACACTCCAAATTGCACATAAATACACACATACATACATTATACACAAATATATACTTTTTATACACATAAAACAACCATCAACACACTCCAAATTACACATAAATACACACATACACACATTATACACAAACATACATACTTTTTATACACATAAAACAACTATGAACAAAATCCAAATTGCATACAAACACATACATACATACATACATACATACATACATACATACATTATACACATATATGTATATTTTATGTGGACCAGGAGCTGGACCTCTCGTAATCAGAAATCACACTTGGAGAATTTGGAATCTACCCTCTCCGTCCTCAAAACCCCAAGAATCTCTCTAAGATGCTCCTAGTGCTGCTCTCTGGATCTCGAATACACCAGGATATCGTTGATGAACACGATCACAGATCGATCCAACATAGACCTGCACACTCAGTTCATGAGGTCGATGAACGGTGCCAATGCGTTGGTGAGCCCAAAGGCATCACCACAAACTCGTAGTGCCCATAACGAGTCCTAAAGGCCGTCTTCTGGATATGCTTCTCTCAGACTCTCATCTGATGATATCCAGACCTCAAATTAATCTTAGAAAACCAAGTCGCCCCTTGTAACTGATCGAACAGATCGCCGATCCTCGGTAGTGGATAACGGTTTTTGACCACCAACTTTTTCAACTCATGGTAATCAATACAGATCCGGTGTGAACCATCTTTTTTCTTAACAAAGAGGATCAATTCTCATCACGGCGAGCTACTTGGCCTAATAAAACCCTTCCCCGATAGCTCCTGGAGCTGTGAGGATAACTCCTACATCTCTGGTGGCATAAGGTGATAAGGTGCCTTAGATATAGGTGTCGCTCGTGGAACCAAATGAATCCAGAACTCCACCTTCCTCTATGGAGCGATCACAGGGAATTCCTCGGGAAAAATATCTAGAAACTCGCATACTATCGGAACCTCAGTGATAGAGCCAAGCCTCTCTATAGCAACCTGCGTATCCGTCATGTACGTCAGAAAACACATACAACCATGTTGTAGACTCTGTCTTGCTCTAGCAGCAAAGTAGAAAGCGGATCCAGATCGGGTACCCTTTCTAGACACTGTAAGCACTCCCCCACTAGGGTCTCGTATGGTCACCATATGACGCTCACAGTCGATCATAGCTCCAAACTGACTCAACCAGTCCATGCCCACTATGGCGAAGATGTTACCCATCACGATCGCTACCACATCTATCGGGATCTCAACACCAAAAATCTCTTCTACACACCCTCGGAATACATCAATAGAAAAAACCGCATGCTCATCCACTATAGAAACTCTCAGAGGCCAACTCAACGCCTCACATTAGATACTTATGTGGTGACTAAAAGCTAAGGGCATGAAAGATCGACTCGCACCCGAATCAAACAACACCAAAGCAGGTACAGAACTCACAAGAACAGTACCTATACACAACATACTATAAGTATAAAAAAATCTAAAAATATAATAGATAAGGAGATACGTACCAACAACAACATCAGGCACGGCGTGGACCTCTTCACCTATTAACTGAAATGCTCTCGCATGAACCCTCGGAGGTTCGACCTTCCCCGACCGGCCATCGGTAACATGTAAAGTAGCAATAGTGGTAGTCTGGATTGATCCCTGAGTAAGTTGGGGTGTCACACCCCCGAACCAGATGGCAGAAACATCCGGGGGCTGTTGTTACTCAATTGAATACCATCACAATGAATATACATGAAACATAACATTATACATCACCAAGCATTGGAATGATACAACTGGTAGCGTTTACATCCATTACATTGTTTCAAAATATTACATTCCAAAATACATTGTTCGTTGTTACTTAAACAACCGCAAAACAATCATAGAGTACAGTCCTTTCTTCACTTATCTGTTACCTGAGAATACAAGTATTTTGAAAAACGTCAACATGTGAAATGTTGGTGAGTTCATAAGTAATGTTTGAAATCCAATGTTTGTAATGTTTTGAAAAAAAACCACCAGAAAATCCGATATTTTCTGAAAATAGAATAGCGTAAAAATATGTGAAGATCCGTGAGTATGCTTGTTTGAATTCTATAGATGTAAGCGTAAGAGTTGTGAAATTCGACATGTAGTTCATAAGTTTACTTGTTGAAAACCCTAGGAAAACCCGACGTTTTCTTATCACTTTGCTTTACTTAGTTTGTGTACTGTTATTTCATTACGTTAGTGGTGTTCGTTGAGCTCCGGAGGCATTGAGTATACAGTGGGTGGTGAATTGTTGTAACGTACGTTAATGAAAACGTCCAGTTGACAACCGTGCTAGCGATCCCTTAGGCGTCACTCGCAGTTATTCACGCAACTCAATCCTCCCAGACTTGTGTAGTCCCACGACCGAGGAGAAAAAGTGAAGGTGCGAAACCCTCGGTATTTCCCTATGTCGTTCAAGACCATTGCAATTGCGAAGGGCCCGAAGCCCAACCCGCAATCGTGAGTTCCCGACTTTACTAGCAGCACTGAAGGACCCTTGGGGACCAGCAGCATGTTTGCCATTGAAAGTCCTTTTACACGCGGTCGAGTCGTATTAAACCCAACTACATGTAAGCAAGTGTCCTTTGGGCCTAAAGATCATGTCATCGGGCTAGCTAGGCTCGACAAGCATGATTTGCAACTTTTGGGCCTAAGGAGTGTACGTCGACGTATTGAGTAATTCCACGAGAGTAAAGAGTTCCGAGAGTTCCATATGTGTATTGAGCGTTGTAGTGTTAGTAGTTTTGGATTTGTTATTGATTCGAGACCGAATCAATTCGTTTGATAACGATTGTTGGTGATATTGTGTATTGTAATTCATCGAGAGTCGTAGTGTCAATCTTTGTTCACAACGAATGTATTGAATTATCATTGAAAATTTTCTGTTTACAACCCCTCTTTATTTTGTAAATTTATTTTTTCACCCCTTTAGGTAAAATAATTTCCGGTTTAGTCCTTAAACCATTTTTTCTTGACATTTTAACACCAAAAATTATTGAAATTAATATTTTTCAGCATGTTTTTCATTGAAAACAGTTTAAGTCCCTGAAATTGCAGTTTTCTCGGTTATAACCCCTCTTTTTCGCAATTTTTACATTTTTGGCCCAAATTGGAATTTTTTTGCAACTTTGGTCCTTTTTAAATTTGAAAAGCATTTTAAACCTTTGAAAAGTACTTGTAACACTAGTAGTCCATTGTTTTACAGAAAAACACAGTTTTGGCCCTCCAAAACAGAAAATTTCGCATAATGGGCCCTATTGGGCCAAAATTTTCATTTTTAGCCCATTAAGCTTGAAATTTATGTTTTTAATCCTCCAAATAGTATATTTTCAGAAAATACATTATGGAAACTGTTTTGACTCATCTCACCCATCAGATTTCGAAATATTTCATTTTAGGCCCTTCAACTTTGTATTTTTAACATTTTATGTAAAAAAAAAAAAATGAGTTTTTAGCCCAAAATAAGTGTTGTCAAGCCATTTGGCTATTTTTCTTGGTATACTTTGCATGTAGTAGTATATTTTATGCTAGTATAAAATATATCTCGGTTTTTAGCAATTTATAACTAGATCTAGCATCAAAATCATACAAAACATACATATAAGCATAGAAATCAACCAAAACATACACATAATGATGGATCTACACCTTTGCTTGTATTCTCCCCCACAAAAACTTATAAAAACCGAAAATAAGGGGGTATGAAGCTCACCTTGAGATTTGGATTCGATTTTTATGAAGATTTGAGAGAAGATTTCGGCCCTAGCAACTCCTTGTGGAGATTTTCGAACTTAGATGGTTCTAGGGAGTTAGATCATGAAATAAGGCTATGTAAGAACGAATTCTTAACATTAAGATGGAAAGTAGGCGTTTATACATGATAACCACTTACCAAGAGGTTGAAACCTTGAAGAACACTCTTGAAACACCCACACACATCCATGATTTTTGATGAGGAAGGAAGAGAGGATATCCTTGAGTATAAGAGGTAAAGACAAGAGATTGTTGTGTTTGAAATGAGAGATGAGGGTGGGAAAAGCCTTATGGCCGTGAATTATGGGGAGAGGGAAGGAAGAGATAAGGTGTTGCATGGATATATGTGAATGCATTGTTACATGGTGTGTAAATGACTTGGTTATCCTCCAAACAAAAATGATGTGTCATGCATTAAGCTAATTAGCTAATTTCTCCCTTTTTTTATTTAAATAGATAATGGGCCGAGAATTGGGCTAGGAGGAAGGAGGGTGAATTAGTTTGGCCCAATCCTTTCTTTGGTTCAAAATTATGAAGCCCATAAAGAAAATTTTCGGCCCATTGGGCTTTTAGGGTAGTTCTCGGCCCAATAGGTCCATGTGAAAGGTGTGGGTCATTCTAGGCCCATTAAAGCCCAAAATACTATATCTTAATGAATGTGAGTTTAAATAAGGCCCAAATTAAGACTCTTAGCTTAAAAGAATTAAGTTAAGGGTTTATTGGCCCATTAGGTCCAATAAGAGTATCATAGTCCATAATGAACTTGAGTCGGGATATCTAGGGTTTCCAACCCTTATTTAAACATATGCGATATATTTGAATGAGAGTGGAGCATGATATTCCTTTAGGGTAAAAGTTATTACACTAGGTGAATGATTGCATGAGAGTAGAATTTCCTAGCAAAAATGCTAGTTGTGACATGGGGACACTCGGCCTTCCGATGGCCTGCATGGTTATAGTGAAACAAACATTAAATCCCTCGGGGCAGTCCCTTGCTATATACCCCTCCTTGCCGTATTTGTAGCAAATCCCTACCCAGCAAGATCCATCGTGGGTCTTGCTGCACTTGCTACAAGTGCGGCCCTTATGGCCTCCCGCTCTTGAATCAGAGGGCTTAGCCCGCTTAGCCGCCAGCTGAGACTGTTTCGGTCTCCTGTCTCTCACCTGTTGTTATCCCTCTTCTTTGGTCTGAATCTCCAACTCGATCTATCTCCTCCTCGCATTGGTATGTAACTCTGCTAATGTCCGATAAGACGAGTTCACCACAAACTCCCGAATATCTATCCTCAATATGCTCAAGTATCGACTCACATATGCCTGCTCCGTGGACACGTGCTTAGGGTAGAACATTGCCCTCTCATGAAACATCTTTGTAATCTCAGTCACTGACTCTGTCTTCTGCTTGAGAGATAGAAACTCTTGGGCCAAATGTTGCCTCTCTATCTAGGGAACATACTCATATTGAAACAACTTGGTTATCCTCTCCCAAGTCAATGAAACATGATCTGCAGGGGTAAAGTCAGTCGTCACAAACTTCGACCAATCCTTCACCCCTAAGCGAAGCTGGTTCAAAGCGAACCAGACTCTCAAATGCTCTGGACATGAACACGTATAAAAGCATCCCTCAATGTTAGTGATTCATCTCATGGTAGCAATCGGATCATGTGTCTCATCAAACTCTAGTGGCTTCGTGTTTCTAAACTCTCGGAACAACAACGTGTCACCTCCTTCTGGTCTAGCAGTGACAACAACTATAGTGGTTGCTGATGGGTCTTATACAAACAATCCTATGTGTGCATGCAACCCTAGTATTGGATCTATGTTTTCACTATTAGTTATACAACTTTATGAACACAAAAAGAAACCTGCCATGTACTATAATTTTCGAAATTCATATATAAAGCTAGAATACATACCTTTTGTTGTTATATAGCAATAACAACTAGTTCCTTGAATTTCCTTAGCTCTTGAAAGCAAGTACCACAAGTGTAGTACCTCTAATGGAGTCACAAACACCATATGCAACTTGGATGAAGAGGAGAAGAAAAAGAGGCACCAAAAACGGCTGGAAACCCTAATGGAAGTGTTGTCTACGTTTTTGGGGCTTAAGGGTCCCTTTTATACATGTAGGCTATTAGGGTTTACAACTAGGAAACCCTAATCTGACTGCTTAGGCCCTAAGCAGCCCATGGAGTCCTTAAACATATCCCTTGGACGATTTCTAATGGGCTTCCCATAGAATTCGTTCAACCTATATATTATTAGGTGATCCATAGCCCAATTATAATTATCTTATAATTACAACTTCAGTCCCCTAAGTTTAATTAATCTCTTTTAACCACAAAATTAATTCTTAATTAATTATTGACCAATATTAATTAAACAATATGATTTCTCCTTTAATATATTATTCTCATAATATATTAATAAATCATATTTAAACCTTTCTCTCCTTAAATCATCCTACATATTGCTATGGTGAAGGTAACCCAAAAGGACCATGCTCATAATCGGCTCAAGTACATACCAAAACAGTTATGGACTTAGACACTAATCCAACAGTCTCCCACTTGGATAAGTCTAATAACTATTTTCCGTATGACTTCAGAACCTGATCAGCAATCGTAGCTTTCAAAAGCCGCTATCAACTCTGATCTTATCAGATAGCGTGTCCTCTAGATAAGGGATTATATATTCCTCCATTCTCAAGATATGGTATAGACAAAAGACATGAATTTCAATCATTCTCTCTATACTATTTCCCGACTTCCGATTCACGACGACTGATAACAGATTACAATTGAACACATCAACTTAGTCCCGGCTTGGCCAAGCGCTTAGGTGTCATCACTAAATCATCGAGAGGCCACATATATCGCTTTTATCCCACTTTGGGTAAAAGGAATGGATAAACTTCGACTCAAATGCTCGCTTGCATTTACTGATCAAATCACACACAACAATAAGTTTTATAACACCAAGTTACTGGTGCGTTTACTTATTATCAATGTGTAACTGACCAACAAATAACAACTCACACGTCTCGGTTTCAAGAATATACAATATTATCGTCTCACTAATCACTCGTGATAAAACTGTGAAGTGATCCAAGTGAGCGTGGGTTTAATCCAATACTTTAATCTTATCAAAGCACTCACGAACTCTGCAGCAAACTTGTGCCATGTCTAAACACTTCAGACAATCTACAGACAGATTCATGACAGTCTTTATTCATACCTACTCCCAACGTATGACCAACTGTGGATGTTTGAATAACCTAGTTATTCTGGAAGTCAAAACATGCAAATTGAAACATAACAACAATACTTAATCCTATATGGCCCCAAACTTGTGAGAGTAATTAAAACCCTTCTATTTATCCACCATATTGATTACTCATTATTTATCATTTAATGGTTCGGATAATCAACTCATTGCTTGAATTACAACAACTGTCCCATGCTCTAAGCATGCACACCGTGTTTCCTATGGTCCATGCTTTGTGAAATAGATCAATTGAACACATTTCCAATCATTCTCATTTCACAACTCCAAATCCATTTTCATAAGTGTAAGAATATCAAATTCTCGTTACTTATAGAATATGCTAGATCTTAACACTTTATGCAACGATCCCTTCATAATGTCACTGCACTATTGCCAATGATATTACAAAGTCTTCTATCGGAGATTGTTACAAGACAATTCCTTAGATATGATGTCTCTCACTCAAAGTACATTCCTTTGAACATCCTTTTGCATAAAAGTTTCTAATCTAGACAAAGATTTTCAATATTTACTTCCTAATATGAACACGCTTCCATATTTTCCTCATGACAACCCATTCTTAATAGAATCTTTTCTATTTGTAATGATGTCGATATGGTCCATCCAATATGGAAACATTTCCATATTTTCCAATACTATACTTCCAACTACTCACAAGCGATCAATTCTCGTCGAACTTTGGATTGTCCTTTGATAGTTGTTTAATTATTTTAGTCAAAACCAATTCTAGTCCCTTTTTCCCTCTAAATGCGCTAGACATTTGGAAAATTTTAGAATGGTAAAATACTATAGCATTTGCAATCAATCCTATACCCAAAGCGTATGGGACACGATGCATAATGTCTTACATAAAGATATGATACTTTACCAATCTTTTGCCATAATATTTTATGTGTCATGTTCTCATAATTCGAACTATGAAGAGGGATGCCGTAATCATAATCGTTTTAAGAACACACAATGTATCCTTTGACTGAAAATATTAAAATTTCTTAATCTAAGCTTTAGATTTTGAAACGGAGTATAATATTCTCTCCCTTAATTATAGCAAAACAACTTTTCAACCCATGCAACTTTGCAAATTGAATCTTTGTTTTTCTATAATTAATATTGCTAACTTGCAATACTTTCCATAATAATCATACAATCATAACTTTTATGCTCCCACTATCATGATGATTACTATAAAACATAACACTTATGCTCCTACTAGCTTCGACATGTATTCATAAACATATTAACTTTCAGAAAGACAATAACTATTGAATTTCTTAAGTCCATGTTTCTAATACTTAGTGCTTTGATAATCTTTTATCAAGGCTTCTTGAACTTATACACCTTTGCCTTAGATAGTTCATATGTGTGTCTTAACAATTAAGACTAATTGCCAAACCTCACAATTCAAATTATGGAAAGGGATACCGTAACCATGATCGAATTCGAGAATGCAATTTTACAATCACTATCTTCTTAAAATCTTTCTCAGTGAAAGCATTTCCTCACAATCATTTTCATGAAGGAGGAAATCTTATGACACTTAGATTTAAATGGTGTATTTGTTCCTATCCATGTGAATTTGTTAAAACCAAAGTTTATGACAAATTCAAACTCATATGGACTAACCTTTCTTAATCTTGATTTCTTGCCTTATGGTAGCACAGCTGCCCACCACGTCTTCCAAGTAGTTAAGCAGCTCACCCTTTCTTATCAATGTACTTTCATTGATCAAGGTCCTTGCTTTTTATGCATTCAAATGAGAATTCATAGAACTCACATGCATAATTAACTCGATTGGATTGGCACAGAATCAAAATAATGTCAACACGATAGGTTGTAAACCTCAACTCGTGCACTAGTGATGATCAATAAGGTTTATTTGATTTGTTCTTGAAACTTTTTCAAAACATTAAAACTCCCACTGACCTCTTGACATATATTATTCTCTTTGTCAAGAAACATTTCTTGACAATCAAATATTCAAGAGTCAGTGCAGTTATTATCAAGACAAGAACACTTCACAAGTTGGTCCTAGTTGGTCTTTGTCTTATCCAAGACATTTCAACTTACCAATCTCAAATGTACAAGAATAAGAAAACTTTTCCAAGTTCCATATTTGATGAGTGTTATAAACCTAATTAAAACTTTTCACTCAATGTCACAATCTTGACTTTAAGACTTGATATTGGAACGAAGTGTGATTGACTTCTTGATTTAACCATTTCTACAATACTTGATTCCTCTTCTTAGACATGCAATTGCACTAAGACTCACTTAGAGGATCTATTGAGACATGGTTCTTAATCTTTAAGACTTATCATAAAACACAATAAAAGGTACTCTCCCTTCTTCCTAGAAAAGAGAAACTTTTATCTTTATGCCTACTCGATTCTTCTTTATTCGTTCTACTATTCATTGAAACTCTTTCAATCAATCTCAGAATTACACTTAATCTTATAAGTATAATCACATTTACTAAACTTTAGTAAATCATGACGAATATCTTTTTCACTCTTGTGGTGGACTTGATCAACGCACAACCTAGTGTACTTGATCTCCTAGTCCTTCAACTGACACTTTGCCAAAGAATTAGTCTAAGTTTCCCAAATGTGAAAGTTTTCCATTCATCATACAATACACATTGCATGATTCCAAGTTTCTATCCAATTGAAACTTGGGCGATGAGAAAGTCTCCCTATTTGGTACACTTTTGACATTTCCATAATTAAGAATCAAATCCATTTTGCTAATAATAGAAGTACATGGACATCAATTTTTCATATATTTCATTGTAAGGATAAATAAATAAGACAAAATCAAAATTTATTTTATTGCGGAAAAAACTTGTCCTTACAATGCAATTCAACTGAAAAACTATGTTAACAATCTATTCTAACTCCAAGTTGTAGCTCAAGAATCCATTCTTCATGTAATGCGATCGAAATCCATTTCTTCATGATCAGATTCAGCTCACTTCTTTTCTCAAGCTTCCTCTCTTTTCTTCGATCCTACAAAACATCAAAATGTAATATTATCACATCATGTATTAAGAATCTAGAATAGGAACTTAAAAGAGTTAGTTAATGGATTTTACCTGAAGCAGAGCCATACATCTTGACTCTCCCATCTCTTAGATCTCTCAGGTAATTAGGGCAGCTTCGTCTCCAATGCCCCTTCTCTTGGCAATAAAAGCAAATAGACTCCTTTGGCACAACACATCGGACAATCACAGACTTAGTTCTTTCTGGACTTCCAATGTTGCCAGTGTCCATTGAAGTTTGGGAGTTTGATTCACTAGACAAATTTGCTTGACCAGCACGCCAAATCATTGCTGATTCAGCAGCTATAAGAAAATAGGTGAGATCAATTAGGGTCACGTCGTGGTCCATCATATAGTACTCTCTAACGAACTCACTATATGATTCAGGAAGTGACTGAAGAACCCAGTCAACAGCCAACTCACTTGAAATCTCGACACCCAACATGTTTAACCTATCAATGTATGACTTCATCTCTAAGACGTGCACACACATAGGTTTCCCATCTTCGTGTTTACTTGCCAAAAGGGCTTGAGTGAGCTTGAACTTTTCAAGCCTTTGAACTTGTGGGTCAGGGAGAATAATTGGAGGAGGTGGAGGAAGTGAAGCATGACTCTCATTTCCTTGATCGTATCTCGGAACGTCATCTTCATTTGGAAAGCTTGTTCCAAAGGATTTGGGAAGACCATTGTAAGATTCAGACATCTACAAAACGGGAGAAAATTCAAGTTAAGTTGATTAGAATTCTTGATGCAACACCCAAATGAAACATCAAGCTAGGATCCAACACAATACTCTACAACCTAGAAGAGGGATGCCGTAATCTAGTTGCAGAATATTTGAAGGTAGGTAAATGACGATTTACCAATTTCCACCATGAAAAACGAAAAAGAAGTTTAAGTTTTAAATGAATTGAAACTCCTAGATCTTTTGAGACTCATTGAACTCTTCAATGGCATGTTTAATCTCGATTATGCCCTACTATTCGTGACTGGGATGCCGAGGATCACAAACAAGGTGTAAATAACCATACAAATCACGTGGTGCACCCAATGCTACTATCACCTAATCAATGTGCCGGCCAGCCACACACGCCCCATTGATCTATGATAAGCATCGAGCCACCCTTTGCCACTAATGTCATCCCCAAATTAGTGTGCCGGTTAACCACACATGCTCCACTAACATTTGACAAGGGTATGAAGTGTAATTCCATGGGTTAGCATACAATTTCACATTTTGCCTAAAGTAACTATGATTTGGGAATTTGAAAAAGCATTTAGTTACTTTGTACTTCATTATACTTATAATGGAAGGTTTCTGTCGTATCCTACCCGTTCGGCTAACGACCCTCCACTAGTCAAGAGTGCGGTGGGTAAGAGTGGATTCCCATTCAATCGTCATTTTATAGGCAATTTCCTTAAACACCCCTTATAGACTAGTTTCGTGAATGAGGCCTACTAACGGTAAGACTGACTTTTTAGTTATACATATATAATATTAAACTTTTAATATTATATATAGTATAATGGTGTATTTTACACTTTTAAAATACTAGGTGGTTTAAATTATACTTTTAACTAACCAAAATCATTATGGATTTATTAAATCTCTTTTAATTATACACTTAATTAATTTAATAAAACCATAAGGGTTTAATTTGAACTTTTCAAAATCAGGGTTTTGGAATTTAGACTTTCAAAATTAACTTTTAATCAACAATTTAAATTCCAAAACTTGAGGGCAAGTTTTGAAACTCTTCAAAACAATTAGGTTTTAATCTCACTTAAAATTTTCGAATTTAAGACATTTAAATTAAAATTCTAAATATTAAAACTCTTGATTTAATAATTACCATAAATTAAACAATTAATTTAAATTATTAAATCACAAGGGATTATCTAGATCATGAGGATAATTACCAATTATACATCTAAGATATCCTAATCCCTTGAATCCCTCTCTAAATCTCGAAAATAAGGGATGGGATAATTCAAGATCTTTAATTACCATATTTAACAATTAAAAGATAATTACAAGATATGGGATTATCCAAATCCCTAAAATTTAGGATCTAACCTTTGGGAAGGAGGTAATTTCGAAATCCAAGGGTTGGATAACCCTAGATTTCAAAATCTTGGAGGCTAAGGAAAGGATTTGGGAAACCCTAGCAAAAATCGCCATCTAGGGTTTTGCAACCCTAATTGCGAAAATTACCTAGCCTTTAGGGTTTATTAGCCATAAACCCTAATATGTCAAGTTCACAAATTTGAATAAAAGCTAATTGAAAACAAAAACCAATGTCTCTGATACCACTGATGGGTCTTATACAAACAATCCTATGTGTGCATGCAACCCTAGTATTGGATCTATGTTTTCACTATTAGTTATACAACTTTATGAACACAAAAAGAAACCTGGCATGCTACTATAATTTTCGAAATTCATATATAAAGCTAGAATACATACCTTTTGTTGTTATATAGCAATAACAACTAGTTCCTTGAATTTCCTTAGCTCTTGAAAGCAAGTACCACAAGTGTAGTACCTCTAATGGAGTCACAAACACCATATGCAACTTGGATGAAGAGGAGAAGAAAAAGAGGTACCAAAAATGGCTGGAAACCCTAATGGAAGTGTTGTCTACGTTTTTGGGGCTTAAGGGTCCCTTTTATACATGTAGGCTATTAGGGTTTACAACTAGGAAACCCTAATCTGACTGCTTAGGCCCTAAGCAGCCCATGGACTCCTTAAACATATCCCTTGGACGATTTCTAATGGGCTTCCCATAGAATTCGTTCAACCTATATATTATTAGGTGATCCATAGCCCAATTATAATTATCTTATAATTACAACTTCAGTCCCCTAAGTTTAATTAATCTCTTTTAACCACAAAATTAATTCTTAATTAATTCTTGACCAATATTAATCAAACAATATGATTTCTCCTTTAATATATTATTCTCATAATATATTAATAAATCATATTTAAACCTTTCTCTCCTTAAATCATCCTACATATTGCTATGGTGAAGGCAACCCAAAAGGACCATGCTCATAATCGGGTCAAGTACATACCAAAACAGTTATGGACTTAGACACTAATCCAACAGTTGCGGCAACAGCAACCTTAGTAACGGTAGTGTATCGCTCGTTGAACATCTCAATCAGGGTAGTCTTAATAGACTCAAACATCTCTGGTATCGCCTCTCAAATTTTTGTGGCCACCTCATCATGGATGATCTTGTAGATCTCCTCATCACTAGTCCCACTGCTCCCGGGGTTGTGGCGTGTACCCACCATGATGTATCTGAAACACAACACAAAATTCATCAGAGACTCACTTGAGCATACTCCCACTCGATCACCCATCCCTACTTGCTCCTTAGTATACTAAGGATTCTTACTTGGGTTGCATATAGATCCAGTGCTTTCAGTAGTACGTTCCCAATACTACATTCCATACAAACCTGTAGTCACCCCAAGTCCCCCTTATAGGATCCTAGTTCACAAGTACTATAACTCTGACGAATAACATACTACCCTCTCATTAGATCTCTCATATGCTCATCTAGATATCTCTCCTAGATTATTGCTCGACTCAGAACTTGTTAGAACTAAGTTCTTTTAGGATCGTATGATTCTAAGCAAGATATAAAATAAGAACGTAATAAGAACACAAGTATTGCGTTGAATATGTTGAATGATTAATGCAATAACACCTCAGAAGAGCTCGATAAAGAACTTCAATCTGTAGAGGCGTTTAGGGTTACAAGAATCAACGTAATGAATAACTTGTTAATATACACACACACAGATATATATATATATATATATATATATATATATATATATATATATATATATATATATACTATAGCCCTAACAATTAATCTAGATAACTACGTAACTAATCTAGATAGACATGGATGGACAACCCTAATCCGATACAAAATACTTAGCCCAAGACGCAACACAAATATACTCAACAATCTCCCCCTTTGCGTCCTTGGAGCAGAAACTTCATTCCTTCTTAACAGCAGAAGGCTTCTTCACTGTTTTAAACACCTTCGGTATAATGGCCAGAATATGATGTCAAAACATAATATACCACCGAAGCATGTCTGTAAAATTCTTCTTGTCAGCCTCAGAGTTCTTCTTGCATCGATGTATGATATTTATGATATGCTCCAAGCAATCTGTTGAAAACAAATGCTTATCGACCGAAGCAAACATAAACTTGTGTCTATCACCTCTAGTGACCATAACTATCAGATTTGTTGAATCAATTTGCCCCAATTTCATTTTGTTCACGTCACTAGGCTTAGATGTCGGCTTCACAGTTGGCTTCTTGTTCATAACCTTAGCTATCTCCTGATCCATGGTTGCAAGCTCATGAATATAGGAGGCCAACATTCTTTTAAGATGTTCATGAATCGGCTCATATTCCCTAAGATTAGAGAGCAGAATGTTGTATAGCAGAATCAGTCGTGTGGATTAAGGTTAGGAAGATCTGCCAGAGAGATAAAAGACTCCGTGTTTGTTGAGCCACGGTTGATCTTGAAATTGATATTGATGAATCTCCCTGTAGATGAAGGTTTCAGTACCTTGAATTTAGTAATTTTCTGTGCGCTCCATGTCAAGTGTTGCGGTTGACCATTCTTCAAATAAAAATCAATCAGCTCCTTGTCAACCTTGGATGTGGATATGGAACCTCAGCAGTTGCCTCAAAGCAGTGGAATGTGAATGCTTTTCCTGGTGATAGGCATGTCAAATTGCGAGTCTTTAGAGTTATCACAGTCAAGCGAAGCAACTGTTTTAACCAATAGACAGATGGAAACTCAATCGCTTGATTGATAAGTGTATCTCTGTTCCACTCCAGAAAAAGAGCCTTCTTGCACTGCAAGGCATCTTCATCTTCCTTATTCTTCTTCTCCCTTTCTTCCCCCTCTGTGGCCACTTGCATAGTCTCATCTAGCTCTCTGTCTATCTTCTTCCTCTTGAGAGCATCAACAATCGTCTCTTCTTCTGTATCACTATCGGTTTCAATACGAATCTCTTTCTGTTTCAGCTTCATCTCAGAAATCGAAGCTAAATTAACCTTCGGTTCTTTTTTCACCTGTTGTGCACTACCCTCTCCACCTTGATTTGGAGGTATGAACCCTTCCGAAACACCCTTCATCTCGCTAAGAATTGCAATAGCAGGGAGGAGTTTGGATTGAAGACGTTTGCGAATGGTCAAGGTTAGGATTGGATCATGAGCTTCCAGCAGATTAGTCAGCATATCCTTAACATCTCCTGCACAACTTTTGTACCCTGCCCTTTGAGTTTTTAACAAAGAGATTTCCTTCTCTGCCTGGGCTAGCTGCACCTTCTGTACATCGATAGTAGCCTGTTGTTTGACCAAATCCTCCTTCAAAGCACTCTCAGTTGCCATATTTGCAGCGAGAGCATCAAACCGAGAATCCACAGATTTTAAAAAGGAGGTGGTTTCTATTTTGAGCTCAGTGCGAACAGCTTCAAATTTGTCAGTTTCTTCATAAAGAGACTTTGATAAGGAATCCACTGAGGCTTGGTATTTTGCTGCATTGGTGTTAGCATGAGATTTCAAAGAATCAACGAAAATCTGAGTTGTATGAACAACCCCAGAAACTTCCTTGGTAGCCTTCTTACACGTAGAGGTGGAATCATTCACAGCCTCTGTAGATTTATCAATGGCATCAGTGCACTGTTGAAGGGCCGTCTCCAAAAATGCTTTAATAACCACACCACCATAGGCTTTACTATCAGCAAGCAATTTATCCAACTTGTCATGAATGTCTTGGATCTGCTGACTTGTGACAGAAGCATCAGCTGTATCTTTTTTTGGAATTCGATAAGGGCTGTAGTAAATAGAGTCAAAATCCTCATCATCTCCCCCAAGAGTGGCAGCAGAATCGGAGGATTGGGTTGGTGAAGGTGGTAAGTTAATAACTAGAGGTTCAGTTACAGTAGTAGCCCCTGTATCAGATACATTGACTTTTACTGTGGGTTTGGGAATGGTAGTTGTGGTAGATTCGGTTACGAGTGGAGTAGATAGTGGTATAGTGGAGTTAGGAACTGAAGCAATTGGTGATGAAGTTGGCAGAGTGGTTGTTTGAGGGATAATGGGTGGAGTGACAGTAGGAGCAGAAAGTTCAACTGTCTGTTTTGGTGATGAAGGTGGAGTTGGAACTGTGGTTTGTTTTGGAGATTCTGGTGGAGTAGGAAAACGTGGAGGAGTGGGCTCTCGGGGAGAGACATGGTGAACCTCCTCTTCCTCAATTTTCTCAGCAACATGCTCTGTACTTGGAGGAGTGTTCTCCCTTGGTCGACGAACCATCTTCTTTATCTTTTTCTTTTTCGGTTTAGAAGAGTCTCCTTCATCATATTTACGTTTAGAGGACTTGTCCTTGGGTTCCTTTGGATCCTCTTTCTTTGTAGCTTTCTTTCCTTTAGTGACCGGATTTTCCAATGCATCTAATGTAGCTTGGTGCTCAGGAGATAGAACCCTCGGTCCAATAGGAGGAAGTTTCCTATAATCCGCCAAAACATTGCTCTGTTCCGAAACACACCTGTACATTGTTTCAGGAATCATTCCATAATGAAGAAACTTACGTGGATCAGTAAGAATAATCTTCTTCGTATGGAATGTAGCAATAGTAGCAAGGAAAGCATCCTTCATGATTGGAATCTCCAACGAATCGATAGCCTTCTTTGTAATCAAGGTCCAAAAACACCCACAAGAAATTTATGAATGGCGTGTCGTAGTGTTTAGAATCTACACCACTTGAGACCAGATGATGGAGCCGTAATAGAGATTGATCCTATTGTAGAGGCCGTAAAGAAGAGTAAGAAAACCCTTGCTGGTAGTATCGGAACCACCACTGCATTCGGCCAAACCCTTAATCAACATGATGAGTAAACCACTCAATTGGGATGGTAAACATGATTTCTTCACTTTTGTAATCGTTGTGAGCACATCAGTGTACCCTATTTCATACATCATGGAGAACAGTTGTGATGTTGTGATTAAATCTGGTGAGATGATTGAGGAATCGACTGCAAGGCCCAAAATCGAACAAAACTTTACTTTTGAAATCGAAGATCTCTTTTTGTGGATGGTGAAGTAGATTCGATCCTTGTTCTTGTCATATGTCGCCGAAGAATAAACTTGTGATAATAGCGACATTGGAACAACTTCAACCTGGGTTAGGGCTAAAATCAGGGGGAATATTTCAAGCATTCCACAACCTGTAACATATATGAATCATATAAGAACGAACTAAGTTCAATGATCATGTTTTGGTTGGGTTTTATGGTGAGCAAAGAAGATGATGCCATCTGATCATGTGCTGATGAAGAAGTCTCCATTGATGAGTGAAGAAGAAGATGAACCATGTTTACTTGATGTTTATGTTGAGAGAATTGAGACTGGTAAATGACAAATAAAACGTTCAACCCTTTATATACCATTGCCTGGAGAGAGAAAATTGTGATGATGAGGTTGCTAAAACGTCACCTGAAAAAGCGCGATGTGACAGTATGGTTACTCCCAGGACTACGTCAGCACGCATGGGTTTAGAAACGGATCAAATTCACGCGCCTAAATCTTATCTTGAATTGGCGTTTGAAATTCCATATAGCTCCTTGTTTGGTTACGATGGATAACCAAAACTCATACCAAACAGTACCTAGAATGTTGGAAAATAAAATTTTCGTGCATAAGTGTGACAAAAATAAAGAAATAAATCAAATGTGTATGGGATGTGAGTGATGTCTTATGATTAGACATAAAGCAGAGGATTTCGGGCAAGAATCACTTCCTTCAAAGTCAAGAGAGACTTGAAGTGCTTGTGTGGTTTCCCGAAAAATACGATCAACTGTTTGTTTATAAACACTGAAAGGCTTCTTTTAATCATAGGCTTAGGGTAGCTTGTCTTTAACCGAACTTCGAATTTTAACATAAAACCGATCGTTGGAAGAAGTACCTGTGAGACCAATGTGGTCTGTTGAACAGGTAGGTGGGATATCTTATTTTAGTGACTATATAGGAATCAGAAATCTCAAAAAAATAAATTGGATCTTTTTGGGAAGAAATGCCTTGGCTGTAGACAATTTCATAAAGATCACACAAAAAGAAAAAGAGATTGCCTTAGGTAACCAGTAAGATTTTGAGTATATAATTCACCGTCAATTCAATTTTTGGTGTTGGATTTTGGGTTTCACTCAGCCCGTGGTATATGTATCTAAGATCACAAACACAGATGTTGTGTAACCATAAACCTCAGTGGTAAAGACCGGGAGTCTCAAGGGTTACGTTGGTGAACCGGAGTAGATGAAGAATATAAGGAGGTGGCTTAAGAACCGAATGTACCTTCTGCTAGGAAATCCTGACAGAGCAGAGAAACTCTTAACTCATATGAGAAGAGTAAGGTAGCTCTAGACCGAGTAGCATATTTTAACCTGATTTGGAAGAAATGATAGGTATAGATCGAATCATTAAGGCCTACTCAAGATCGTAGAGGCTTAAGACAACATGCAACAACATGCTTCTAGGGACCCTTATCTAGTTCATGTTGAAATTGAATCATACCTGCCTTAGATCGACAGTCGGTTATACTTGTTACTCATATTATCTAAGAAAAATAAAGGAAAACACCAAACAAACAATCGAGATAGATAAAATAATACTAAAAATAGAAATATAAAATGTTTTTGGATTTTCGAAATTTTCTGAAAAAGAATAAAAAAAACAGAAAGATAAAATATTTATGTTCAAAGCAAACGAAAGTTATGCACAAAATATACAATTGAAACCTTATCTTTTAATGAGTGAAGCGAAATAAACCGATCATTCGGTTCATTTTTGTTCCAGAAAATTACGGAGCAGAGATAGACAGAGCGGTTCGTCCATTTCTGTTCACTAAAATTCTTAGAGCCGAAATAGACCGAGCGGTCTGTTCATTTCGGTTGTCTAATTTTTAAAGAGAGATTTGAGGATTCGGTACCGACTCTCCTTCCATCATGCCCAAGCCTTGTAAGATTTTGTTAAAGGTTGCTTCAGATAAGGCATTAGTAAAGATGTCAGCCAGTTGATCAGCAGATCGAATAAAGTGAACTTCCACGTACCCGTCTTCTACATGATCCTTGATGAAATGATACCTAAGTGCAATGTGTTTGGTTTTTGAGTGTTGCACTGGATTATGACAAATCCTTATTGCACTTTCAGAGTCGCAATAGAGAGGAATCTTTTTCATACTCACCCCATAATCTCTTAATTGACTTTGAATCCAAACCACTTGAGAGGTACAAGATGCAACAGCGATGTATTCAGCTTCGGCTGTGGATAAGGAAACACAGGTTTGTTTCTTGGATTGCCACCTAACAAGTTTTCTGTCAAGATATTGGCATCCACCTGTAGTACTCTTTCTGTCCAGTCCACATCCTCCTAGATCAGCATCAGAAAACGCTTGAATGAAAAATTTTGATTTTGCAGGATACCAGAGACCGAGAGATGAAGTTTTCTTCAAATATCGAAAAAATTTCTTCAAAGCAAGCATGTGAGCTTCTCTTGGATTGGCTTGAAACCTGACACAGTAACAAACAAAAAACATAATATCTGGGCTACTAGCTGTTAGATACATAATAGACCCTATCATTTGACGATAAAGTGTTATATCCACAGCAGGTTTCTCCAGATATGGGGTTAGCTTAGTGTCGAATGCCATAGGAACCTTCACTTTTGAATCACCTTTCATTCCAAATTTCGTTAGTGAGTTCTTGGTGTATGCCTCCTAGTTTACAAAAATACCTTCTGGTCCCTATCTAATATTCAAACCTAGGAAAAAGTGAATTGGACCCATTGTGCTCATTTCAAATTTAGTTTCCATCAACTTCCTGAATTCAGCTGTTAAGCTAGGATTCATGAAGCCGAAGATGATATCATCAACATAAATCTGAACAATCATCAAATGTTTGCCTTCCTTCTTACGAAAGAAGGTTGGGTCAACCGAACCTTGTTTAAATTTTGACATTTTTAAGAAGCGAGTTTGCATTTCGTACCAGGCTCTCGGTGCTTGTTTTAGCCCATTGACAACTGTATCCAGCACATATCAGTGATCAAGGTATTTTTCATTCACAAAACCAGGCGGTTGCTCGACATAGACAGTTTCTTCTAATTCTCCATTCAAGAAAGCGCATTTGACATCCATTTGGAAAAAAACGAAGTTCTTGTGAGCAACATATGCAAGAAAGATTCTAACAGATTCCAACCTTGCTACTGGAGCAAAGGTTTCTTCATAATCTATCCCTTCTTCTTGACAATAACCTTTTACTACCAACCGAGCCTTGTTACAAATGACATTCCCCTCCTTGTCCAGCTTATTTCTAATGTAACAACCCGAAAATTCGTATCATTGCTTGTACCCCTTTTTGTAACTAATTTCGATAATCCAAACGTCGTTTCCAATTTCGTTTCCGATTTCGTCATTTAATTAGGTCATAATTGTGGGACTTCTATTATGACTTAATGAGTGTCTAAACATGTTTAGAAGTCACATTCGCACTTCATATTAATAATTGGAAACATTTTAGAATTTACCATATTGGGTTACGGTAACTCAATCGGGTGCGACCAAAACCATCGTATAACGCCGGTATCGGGTAGAATTCCACCGTGTCCAAAACTTAGACACTATTTAAAGATGTTTAAGCTTCCATTTGAAGCTTTTTCTCTCTCTCACTACGCTCTCTCTGACCTCTCTCCTCGTCCAAAGATTCAAGGTCCAAAACATTGAATTAAGGCTCCAAATCTTTGAGGTAACATCCCTAACTTGTTGTGTAACCTCTTAGGCCTTCAAAATTCATGTTTAATCTATCATTTTGGACCTGGAACATATGTTTATGGTCAAGGAGCATGCTTGGGCCGTAAACACATAATAATGGGGTTTTTAAGCACTTTAACCCTTCCAAACCAACTTTGGGACTTAGATATGACTATATGGTTTACCAATTCGGACTTAGAACACGTTAAACATTGTTTTTTAGGAGTAAACATGAGTTTACTACCCAAGAACAAGCTTGGGTCGTAAACACCTCAAACATGGGGAGTAAACCCTTTTAAACATGTTAGAATGCCTTGTAACTTCACCAATAGCCTTGAAATAAATCCTAGAACCATCTAAAAATAGTTTGGAGACCTTAAACACATCAAACACTCTCCATTTGAGAGTTTACGGCCATAGCACATGCTCCAGGGCCGTAAACTTCTAATTATGTGTCAAATGGTGCCCTAAATTCATACAAGGCTTGGAAAAATAGTTAGAATCACATGTGATTGTCCTAAGCATCACAAAATAAATATGGTTTGAGATTGGGGGAGTGTATGGCCGTAAACTACATGTTTACATCCGTGAACTCCCATAAATGGTGTATATGTCCATACAATTCATTCCAAGGCATTTGAAAAATCCATACTAGCATTCCCCATGTCCATTTAAGCCATTTAGCACTCAAAACCACCCAATCATGAGTTCACGGCTGTGAACTCATGTATGTAGGGGATATATGGCCGAAAACTCATTAGGAAGTTTACTATTGAGAAGTAAAGTCAATTCCCAAGTCCTTCACATCATTTCACGTCCGAAGATGTCACCCGGGTCACTCCAAACACTCGTTTTGAGGTGTTTTAGTTCATTAGAGTGTAATGTTCCATCTAATTAGTAATTGTAAATCTAATTAGATATATTTGGACATTATTCCATTATACATAGGAACATCGAGAGTAATCAAGCCCCAAACCAACGCTTAGCATCCAAACCGTCGCGTTTTCTCGTCCGGTGAGTTCATACCCCTACCCCTTTTTCACTGTTTTCACTGTTTTTCAGGGGGGGATACAAGCAAAGTACAAGGGATACTTGTACTCAAAAACTTGTTTTACATGTGTGTGTTTCATATATCATACACTTTTGGCACTGATAATCATAATGAATAACAGTTTGAAACTTGCAGGATAATCATATACATTATTTGTGAAATTGGTTATAAGCTATTAAGTTTATTATTTCACAAATGGCTTTCCACATTTTTATCAGATAAAAGCATGGCATTTAAACCTTTGAACATGAAACTTTGTACACTGTTTTGTCCTCGGTAACATTCCACATAGATACGTGAGTGGAGGATCATCGTATTATTACTAGTAAATTTGTTAGTCATATATAATTGGAGACACATCCTCGGTGAACAATCCACAGAGATACGCGAGTGGAGGACCGCAACCGTAACCAGAATCTCTTAGATAGGGAGCATGACTTGAGTGTATAGATCTATACGGGGCTGACTACCCCACACCTGGCTGCTAGCTACAGCCGAACCAAAATGGTACAAGGGTGACGAAATTCATAAGGTGATATGGACTACTTATTGCCATATTTAGTCTTATTGTATGGTTATGGGACTCGCAATTAGGATAACAGAGATTTACTTAATAGTAATAATGAATAAGTAATTAATTTACTTTGTAAATATTAGTTTTATATATGTGTTAAAACTAATACATTTCACAAAATAACCAGGTTTTCAGTATACATCTTCACATTGGTAACCAACATCTTTCACATTAGGAAAATGTGGGATTTTCCTGGCAAACATTGTACATAATCAGAAAAGTGTAACAAACCAGATAACTTTACATTCACAAGAGTAAACATGTTTTCAGTGTACAACCATACATTACATTTTGGGAATTCAATAACCAACATTATTAAGAAAATATGGGATTTCTTGGTGTGTGTGACATTTTCAGTAACGAACAGGAAACTGTACATTTTTCACAAAACAAAACCACTTATGAACTCACCAGCGTTATGCTGATTTTTAAAACCGCTTGTATTCTCAGGTTAGTGTTAGACAGGTACTCGAAGATCCTTATGTTCGAAGACAGAGTGCTCAGAAGACTCGTTTCATTTTATTTATATATATATACTATGTATCACTTGTATAACTTTACTTTTGAAACAATAGTAAACTTTTCTATATGTAATGTAATGGTTGTTTTACTTTACTTACTATGTGCATTGGATTTGATACAGAACGTGGAGTCAACCCCGGAAATGTTTCCGCCTTCGATTTTCGGGGTGTGACAAACACCCATTTCAGGCCGACAACAGAGGCATCTTTCGGTGTAGGAATCAACCTCCAAACTCTGTTGCGTTCGAACCCATGGAGCTCATCCTGCATTGCTTGAATCCAATCAGAATGATCAAGTGCAACATTTACAGTTTTCGGCTCTATTTTGGAGATAAACGAATTAAACATACAAAATTCCACTTTAGAGAATAATGCAGTTTGTTTCACCTTCAGTTGAGACCGAGTAAGAACACTTTCGGAAGTTTCACCAATAATTTTCTCTTTGGGATTAGCCTTTGTCCATTTTACTAATGGAGGATAGCTTGAATCATATTCTGGATTCTATTAAGCTTCTACTTCTATTTCAACATCTGACTGATCACCTTCACCTTTGTCAGTAGAACTATCACTTGCTTTCTCCTTCTCCCCCTCGACTGGCGAGGTGAAGTCTCTATCAGCATCAAAGTCTGTATTGCTTGTGGAAGTGTGTGTCTCCCCCTCGATTGGAATTTCACTTGTTAATTTTGGATCAGTTGTTTCTCTATCATCTGTACTTTTAGATGTTGGTGATGAACTTGGATTCTCCCCCTCAATAGAAACTTCAGTTGTCTTTGGAGTGGTTGAGCTCTCCCCCTGGAGCGTTGAAAATTTGCTTGGAGAGCATTTTGATGACTTAGGACTTGGTGGTTCGCTTTCCATCTCTTTAGTGGCTTCGTCTATGACCTTCTTGAGATTATCTACTTTGTTGTCTGCTGCTGTTGCCTCCGAATGAATTGCTTTTTCTGGTTCATCGAATAGCCGAATGTATTCCTCAAACAGGTTGGATATTGGAACCGAGACCTGTCCAGATTCTAGGAATATGTCTCCTGAAGCACTTTCAGTCCTTTGAACCTTCTTCATATAATTGTCATCAAAGGTGACATAATAAGTTTCTTCAATTTTTCTGGAACACTTATTCAACACCCTATATGCTTTTGATTACAGAGAGTAACCCAGAAATATGCCTTCATCGGCTTTAACATCAAACTTATCTCGATTCTCTTTAGAATTAAAAATAAAGCACCTTGAACCGAAAATATGGAAGAATTTGACGTTCGGTTTCCTATTGTTTAAGATCTCATAAGGAGTTATGGAGAATCTCTTGTTGAGCAAAGACCGATTCTGAGTATAGCAAGCAACAGCAATAGCATCAACCCAGAAGTATAAAGGTAGGGAAGCGTAACTGAGCATCGTTCTGGCTGCTTCACATAGAGAGCGGTTTCGTCTTTCAACAATCCCATTCTGCTGTGGTGTATAAGGGGCCGAAAAATTGTGAGTTATCCCCTTATCAGCTAGAAACTCTTCAAAGTCCTTGTTCTTGAATTCCAGTCCACTGTCACTTCTGATGTTTCTGACCATCTTCCTTAATTGGACTTCCACTTGCTTGATAAACACCTTCAGCTTGGGAGTTGCATCTGATTTCTGTTTAAGAAAGAAAACCCAAGTGAAGCGGGAAAAGTCATCTACAATAACAAGAATGTAATTACTTCCACCGATACTCTCCATAGCAGAAGGTCCACACAAATCAATGTGTAACAGTTCAAGTGCTTCCACTATCTTGGTATTGATGCGTGTTGGGTGGATTTTTCTGCTATGCTTACCCATCTCACATGTTGCACATAAATGCTCCTTATCGAACTTGAGAAGAGGAAGGCCTCGAACGTGATCCCCAATCACTAATTTGTTGATATCTTTGAAATTTAGGTGTGATAGACGTCGATGCCATAACCAGCTTTCATCAGTGTTTGCCTTTGACAGTAGACAAATAGCTGGTATCCCTCGAATTGGATTAATATTTAGAGGGTACATCTCTCCCTTCCGCGCAGATTTCAGCAGAACCTTCTTGGATTCTTTTTCAAATATCTGAGACCCCTCATCATCGAATGATACCTTCTAACCTGTGCCCACAACTAATTGCGATACACTGATGAGATTCTGTTGCAATCCCTCTACATAAGCCACCTTTCTGATTGAGAAATCTCCATTAGTTATCATGCCGTATCCTTTGATTGTTCCATATGAATTGTTTCCAAACTTCACAGACCCACCATCTTTCAGGGACCGAAACTCCCTAAGCTCCTCCTTCCTTCCTGTCATGTGACGCGAGCAGCCACTGTCTATATACCATTCGTCGTCAAACTGCTCGTCACTAATTACCTGCAAATTCAAGCAGATTTAGGAACCCAAAGTTTCTTGGGTCGTGGTGAGTTTTTCACAGAGAAAGGAATAACAATAGAAGCATCAACCAAATAAGTTCGTTTAATGAGAGTTGTTTGATCTTTTCTTTTAATGGTATACACCTTGATTTTTGATTTATCTTCTTTAAATTTTAGTGTATCATTTGGTGTTGCTTTTAATGGTTTAGTGTTTTTCGTTTGATTCCTAGGTTTAATAGAGGATTTCTTATTTTCCTTCTCAGAATCTGATACTAGCTTTCCTTTTCCTTTGATTTCCTTTAAATAATTTGTTTTATCTTCGGACTTGGAGGATCCATAACTAGGATTCGGACCGAATCTGGTTTTAGGACCGAATCTGGATTGAAGACCGAATCTGGGTTTAGGACCGAAACTGGGTCAAGAACAGAAAGTGGGTCGAGGACCGAAAGTGGGTTCAGGACCGAGACTTGACTTTTGGTTCTGGGATTTGGAATAATAGGAATTTGGACTAAATTTTTCCTTCAACTTTTCCTTTCCCTTGTCCATGGATTCTTTCCTAGGAGGCTCATAGTTGGGATTTTGAGAATTCCAATGCCTTTTACGTTCATTCAGATTCGTTGCGTATCTTTGATTTCTCAGACGTTTCTATTCAACTAGCTCCTTCTGGGATTTGTGAACATTAAAGCTTGCCTTTGGTTTCTCCTTCTGGTGGGTTGCAGGTGACTTAGTTTGAACTTTCGGTGCTTCCTCTCTCTTGAGTAGAACTTTCGGTTCTTCCCCTCTCTTGAGTAGAACTTTCGGTTCTTCCCTCTTGATTGGAACATCAGGTTCAACCATCGGTTCTTCAGGAACATCTTTGGTTCCACTTGTCCTTGGAATATCAAAACTAGAGGGTTTATTGATAGGTTCTGGTATGTATCTACCTTTGACTCTCCATGTAGTTTTCTCATATAGTCACACAGTTTCGTCTGCGTTATCAATAGGAGCAGACCAGAAATAGTCTTCGCAACCTTCTGCGTTATCTTCATCAACTATTGTTCTTAATTCTACCGTTTGCCTTTGAGTGACTCCAGTTGTAGCATAAACCTGATTTGGCACGGTCTGAACCTTTTGATAGACCAAGGCTTTTTCCTTGAGTTTTGGTTTCTGTTCTTTTGACAGACGAGCAAACTCAACTGAATTTTCTGATATTAGAGGTTTTTCACTCTCGGTTTCATTTTTCATAAACTTAGAGCAATCAACCTCATCTTATACTGAGATTTCACTCATCTCGCTTTCCGCATCAAATTCAGATGAATTATCTAAGTTTATTTATTATCCTTAACAATTTTAGCATTTGACAGATCGAATGTTTGTATAGTTTCAGTTTTAATCTTTAGCCTATCATTTTCATCTAAGATATCTTTTAACATACTTTTATGTTCCTTAGAATCGATGAAAGTTTCTATCTTATTCAAACCTAGCCTATACGGCATTGACGTTTCTTCAGAGGACACTTCTGATTCACATTCTGCTATAACTTCATCTTCTTTAAATTCAAGAAAGGGCAAAATCATCTTATGAATTTTCTTACCAATTTCACAATTTAAATGTAATTGAGCAATATTACTATAAATACGCTTATCAAATAAATACTTTCATCCCTAGCCCTACCTAACTCTGCTTCCTTCAGCTCAATCCAGATTCTCCTATCCTCACTTTTTGAAGACACCCTGCCGAGTTGGTCAGTTAGGTTAGAATTTGCTAAGCGGGTTTGCATGAGGCTACTACTTAGGTTAGAAAATTTAGAGTTTAATTCATTTAATTCTTCTTGATAATCAGTTTTTGAAATTTTATGAGACTCAAGAATAGAATGTACCTTTTTGATAAATCGATCGTAGTCGTTGATCTTCTCACTCACTGGCTTGGCCGCAAAACACTTGTTTTCAGTCAGGTTCGGCTCCGTATCTGCACTCTTGGTTGATGGACCAGCAGTGATGATAAAGCATTTTCCACCCGAACCTTCATTCTTTGCCACATACGCCTTTCCATGAGTGTGTCTTCTAACCTCTTCATCTTCAGAGTCGGTTGACCATACTTCTACGCCACTGAACTCATCTTCCCCAGCATTCTCTTGTATGATTAAGGAATTCATTGAGCTGTTGGATGCCTTTTTGTTTTTGACTTCTTCTAATTTGCGCATATAATACGCTTCGTCATCTTCACCCTCTCTCTTCTCAACCATCTTTCTCAACATGCAATCTTTGGCAAAATGGTTTTTGCCGTGACAATAGTTGCAATCGTATCCAGAGTCTCCTGCAAGCTTGTTCTCCTTTTTCTCTTCATCTTTTTGAGAGGAGACTTTCGCTTCATCCTTCATCTTCTCAGAACTATAACTTCCCTGCCAGTTTTGGTTCTTGTTGGCGGAAAAATTTCTCCTTGCGAATTTCATTGGATTTGTGATCATCAAGGCATATTCCTCACTTGTAAGCTCGCACTCTGACATGTCTGACTCTTCTTCTTCTTCAGTAGTACTTTTCCTTTAGAAACAAGAGCCAACGATCCAATACCAGAGACCACTTTCGCTTCCTTAGTTACAACATTTTCATGGGACTTCAGTATCCCTACTAGTTTTGCCAGCGAGTACGATTTGAACTGTTCATGCACCTTCACAGTGGAAACCATAGCCATCCATTCTGGTCTCAGTCTGTTCATGAACGTTACTTTCTGCTCGATCAACTTCCTCTCTATCCCATGCTTGATCATCTTACTTAGAAGATGATTGAACAGATCAAAGGTCTGTTCAAGCCTCTCTTTAGGTTTCTATGCGAAAACTCCAAATTCTGATAGTAACAGAGTTTGAATGGAGTGTTCTAGATCTTCATCAGTTGAGTAAAGTTCCTTCAGCCTATCCCAGATCTCTTCAACAGTTGTGCATGAACCTACAAGCCGAAAGGTGTCAGATTGCAGGGCGAATCTTATCATCTGCATGGCTTTAACGTTACACAAGATCTTGTCCTTCTCATCATGTGGCATTTTCTGAACATCTGTCACCAACTTGTTGTAATCTTTTTGCGTCTTAACAGTTGTGTTTGTCTCCGAATGTACAAACGGTCCAAGAGTGATAGCTTCCCAGATGAGATATCCATTGTCTTCCGATCCAACTACATAATCTTCAAAGTCATGAGCCCATACTTCGTAGTCTTGAGTATAGAGTATGGCTACTCTGGTTATTGATCCGATGCTATTTGAGACGTTAATGGGGTTTGTAGGCGAATCTTCGTGAGACATGGTGAGCTGCTAGAATCGAACCTGTAAACTTGAGATTAGGGTTTTATCAAAAAAATTGAGTTGTCGTCGATATGAAGACGATGGCTTCTATTTATACAATAAAAGCGGAAAACCTAAAGTATTACGAATACAGAAGGAATGTGTATTGATCACATAGTCTCCTGCTCTGATACCAATTGTTAGAACTAAGTTCTTTTAGGATCGTATGATTCTAAGCAAGATATAAAATACGAACGTAATAAGAACACAAGTATTGCGTTGAATATGTCGAATGATTAATGCAATAACACCTCAGAAGAGCTCGATAAAGAACTTCAATCTGTAGAGGCATTTAGGGTTACAAGAATCAACGTAATGAATAACTTGTTAATATATGCATGCATGCATGAATATATATATATATATATATATATATATATATATATATATATATATATATATATATATATATACTATAACCCTAACAATTAATCTAGATAACTACGTAACTAATCTAGATAGACATGGATGGACAATCCCAATCCGGATACAAAATACTTAGCCCAAGACGCAACACAAATATACTCAATAGAACTCTCTCTCAAAGTAATTCCTTCAAGATACTCTTACTCAACACATACTCAAATCACATAACAGATAGTAACAATTCCTAGGCTAAGGCATCGCAAATAAGACAACTCTAGCCCTACATATGAATTACTTAGCCTATCCTCTAGTAGGCATCACTAATATCTCATAAATATCTCATGACACAAATAACTAAGGGTATTTTGGGAAATCACCGTTCGTGCTCTGGCTGATTGTACACATTGCTCCAACTCATTTTCTCTTAAAACTCTTTCTCATTTTTAGAAAAAAAATTATTTAGTTTGAAAGTTTTTCTCAAATCCTTAGTTTGAGTCCAGACACACCCGAAGACATATATGAATCCCTTAAACCAAGGCTCTAATACCAACTTGTAACATCGTAAATTTTTAAACCAAAATTTTCATTTTTAAATCACATAAAAAATCATAATATATCTCAAAAACATAATTGTCTCAAGTTTGAACACAATCCACATAAAAATGTCACTATCCCAGAATCAACCACATAAACTTGTAGTGGTGTGAACAATCAAGCCGATGCTTTCCCGTGTTCCTGAGAGGTACCTGAAATGCATAACACATAATACAGTAAGCATGGAGCTTAGTGAGTTCCCCAAAATACACCATATGCACAAATAATAATCCTCACATGGATATAACTCGGCATGGACCCTTCGGTCTCATGCGCCTTGATGAGGAACCTCTAGTCTCATGACTCGGTATGGTCCCTCCGGTCCTGTGTCTCAGTAAAGACCCTCCGGTCTTATAACTCGGGTGGACCCTTTGGTTCTAACTCAATAAAGCTTAGAATAGTACACATCATAAATCAGAAAGACATAATGCAGGATATCACAATACTCAATATAATATATAAGACCCTCCGGTCACACAAAGATTACCACTGTAGTAAAGTATAGTGAGAAGACTCACCTCGTAACCAAGCAAGTAATAATGTCGTACACAAATTTTGAACTAGCCTGCACCTTCCAACAGAAGGTCCAAGTGAATGAATATTGGATCTCATAGACTTTCCTCGTTCCTTTCTTGAATCTCACTTCTTATTCTTCAATGGTTCACCAAAACACTCAAATATTAGCTCTATGACTCTCTCTTAGCTCAAATGGCCAATTCGGGTTTCAAATAGGGGAGTTGGGTAGCCGGTGAGGCGGAAATGAGGATATAAATTCCTTTAAATAGGTCACAAACCCAGGGATTTAGGGTTTCCTCACACAGCACCAACTCGGCGAGTCAACTCGTTGACTCGTCGAGTTGATCATTAAACCCACGTGATGAAATTGAACTCTACTCAATGAGTTGGACACACAACTCATTGAGTCAGGATGTTACAGAAGGGTAATGTATCTTTAGCTTCAAAGGGAAAGAGAAAGTGATAGAGGAAGAAGAAGAGGAAGAAGACAAAAATGAGAAATTAAAGCGCAAGGCTCGTTATGCCATTCTCAATCAAAACTTATGCATTTCGAGAGAGGAAGAAGAAAAAGAAAAGGTGGAACGTGATGCTCAAACTGCCTTAGCTGCCAAGAAACTGCTATTTCATCCTTGGTCCATGGAGCGAATCCTGAATGAAGCGGTGGACAATCTGAGCCTTCACTAGTTGGAACCAGTTACTTCTTTCACGCTGGAGAACACTCTCGATTCACAACTCGACTTCCCCATCACACCGAAAGCATTTCTGTTTTGATGTTTTGACGCTGATGCGAATGCTCCAGACTCCGATGTGAATGTAGACAAGTCTCTAATGATTTTTTATCTGAAGCATGGTAAACCTCAGTTCCAGACCTAGAGTTTGTAGAAGATCAATGTTGTCAAAGTGATTGGACATATTCACACCGAGAGCTTCATTAATGTCAATTTCAAAACAACTCGAGGTTCTACGAATTCAGTGTTTGAGTTTTCAATTGTTGATCTTCCATGCTTAAATCCTTATGATTGGATTATTTTGCTGCACTTCCTGATGCAAGACAAAAAAAAATATGAACTGGTTATTACTCACATCAAAAGGATGTTGGTTTCATATATTTATGAAGTTGTGAAGTTCGATGTTGAAGTCACTTCTGTTTTACGAAAGAAACCGACAATCCTTCCTTAAGGTTCAATAGGTGATATTGAAAAGATGCAAATGGGGGAAAATTAAAACCAATAACTGGCCGATTATGTTCCAGAGAGGTGCACGAGAGAGAGGAGACATTCAAAAATATCTATTCATACTGCCAGATAAGCATCTAATTTCTACACTTTGCTTGAACTACATCTTGGACATCGCAGGCAGCTGCAATGCGAACACTGCTGCTGTGAAGAAGTGTTATTCTGACGTGATTCATTGGTATATCGCCTTTCATAGTTCTCTTCTCAGTGTCATGCCCAATCCATTTAATACCTAGAAGCGTGTTCAACAGTGAAGGTCTTCCTCCCATTTGATGCACAGGGGGAGATTGTTGGGTATTTTGTGTGTCATCTTTATGGGCTTTTGTATAGTCTTTTCTATATTCGGGTTGGGCCTGTCCACCCGTGATTAATGACTAGGTTTTTACTATTTAAGGTGCATGCATGCATCATGCTTTAATTAATCCAGTATCTGAAATCCTACACAACCTTTATAGTAGTAGTTCTTTATCGAGCTCTTCTAAGGTTGTGACTTTTAATCATTGGGATAATGTCACTGTAGCACAATGAACCTATATGATTTATCCGACTTGACCAATTATGTTATTTTTTTGTGTATTAGGTCATCTAACTTTTATTGTACATGTTAATTAGGTCATTATCGTTAGTTTTTAACAATTTCTCCGTTAACTAGTTATCTAAATTACACAAATGGTCCTTATGATTTAAATTTCTTTCGTAATTGGTCCCCAACAAGCTATAGTTTATATTAGCCGACCAAAATTATCATACTTCTTAAACTTTGAGGACCAAAGTCTTTAATTACAGGTTGGACAGGTCAACATGCTCTCTTTTATCTAAAATATTAAAGCTTTTGAAAAAGATCTACCGCCAAGGTTCGAACCTAGTCCTCTAGATAAACAATTAGCATCCTTTAACTAGGCTAGGAAGGGATTTGTGTTTGTATTACTTGAAATTAAAATATATAGTAATCTAACATCTTATCTTATATATTGTATTAATACAATTTTTTTGATATACCATCCTTTCCACATGCTTTTTTCTTTTTTGTATTTCAGAATAATTGTTGTGTTTTTGTATTTCCAATATAAATACTTTTTTTTCGTATTCTGAATATAAATATGGATTTTTCGTATTATTAATAAAAATACGTATATTTTTGTATTTTTGAAAGTAAATATATAAATATGTTTTCAAATCTACAAATATTGTTTCAAATATATAAATATGTTCTTGACTCAAAATATTTTTTGAAGTTTATATATATATATATATATATATATATATATATATATATATATATATATATATATATATATATATATATATATATATATATATACCTTTTAAAACATATTTTTTTGCTTATTAAATATAAATAAAAAGATTTTTATTTTATAATTACGGTTTTCATTATAAAAATATGTTTATAAAGGTCTACATACACTTTCCAAAATTTAAGTACCATTAAAAATCATTTTAAGCTTAAAAACATATTACGTACCATTATATATAAGCATAATTAAAAATCTATGTATACACTAATAATAATCATAATAATAATAATAATAATAATAATAATAATAATAATAATAATAATAATAATAATAATCTAAGTTGTATTTTATGTGTTTAAGTAATCTCTATTGTATATACGTGAATATTTCCAGCCTAGTGGTAAGATTCTGAACTTTTGAATTGGGGATGTTCGGTTCGATTCTCGTCACCGTCAACTTTTTCCTCATATCAAAATTTTATAATAAAAGATGTTGCAACACAGTCAGCAGACACATGGCGGCCTCGTCGGCAGTTCCAACCTACTCAGTGTACACGTGGAAGCCACATGTTAGACTTTGGTCCCTAAAGTTTAAGAAATATGACAATTTTGGTTATGTAATATAAACTAGCTGGTAGGGGACAAACTACGAAAGAAATTTAAATCGTAAGGACCATTCGTGTAATTTAGATAACTAATTAACGGAGGATTTGTTAAAAACTAACGATAATGACCTAATTGACATGTACAGTAAAAGTTAAATGGCCTAATGCGCAAGAATAAAACATAATTGGTCAAGTCGGACAAATCATATAAGTTCATTGTGCTACAGTGACATTATCCCTTAGTCATTCGACACCTTTTTTATTCATATTCTGTGTTTGATTGCTTTTCCTGTTTCAATCTATTCGATCTTTAAATTTTTAATCTCAACATGAGTCATGCATTGGACATGCATGACTGAAAAGGCACAATTCTTATCAACCTTTGGCTAAAGGAACAACCTCTAGAAAGTCCCAAGTTATGGCTATAAGGAATAAGAGCTTAATGCTTTAAGCTGGTCAGTACAGATCTCACGGCATAAGGATTAAGACGGTCACGTTGTGAGAATGCTATCCATCCTAACTATTTTGTCCATATTAGGTCACGACGTAACTCAGAGTGTAGTAACGATGTGAGAGGGACTGGAACCTTCTACATGGGATGATTTGAGCCGCTTAGTCGGGACTGGGTCTAGTTGGTGCTCACGACGTGACAATCGGTTGGTCGTGACGTAAGGACTAGCTATTGGAGTTCGTACCGTTAACTTTGGACCTTGTTGGGCCATTAGATTTCTGGTTTGGACTATTTTTTTAGCTTATTGGGCTTCCTTGGATCTAGGAACATGATGGGTTTTGGGCTAAATTTGGAAGATTGGGTCGTGATTGGGTTTGGGTTGTTATTTAGGATTTGGACCTTTGGAGTAGTTGGTTTGGGCCTTGGCTTTGGGCCAAGTTAGAAAAAGCGTAAAATGGTCTTTTACTTTTGTTATGGGCTAAGTAGCTTTGATTCTTGATTTCGAGTTAAGATCCAATTTTTAATTGGATGTTGTTTTGTGATGATAGCGTGGAGATTTTGCGGACCAGTAGATAGAGATTCGTTTGAGTGTTTCATCAGCTAGATGTGAGTTTCCTCACTGTGTTTTAGCGGGTCGAAAGCACCAATGTCGGCCCATGATTATTGTGTTAGGATGCTAGATGTATGTGTGAGTCTTACATGTGTTATGTGCTTGTATGCTTACTGGGTAGGTCCTGATGCAAGGAGGGGACCGATGACCATTTTGTATGATATGTATCTTTGTGATTATTGCATGTGTTATGATTTTTTGTATACCAGGTGGGACTTGATGACTGACAGATCCGTATACCGAGTGGGGCTCGATGCCAGGTCTAGCTCATTATGTGATTATTATGTTTAGTATGTGGTATCTTGGGGAGCTCACTAAGTTTTGTGCTTTTGGTTTTGAGTTTATTTTTTCAGGTACTTCTAGTTCCAATGGGAAGACCTCAGGATGACTGCAGCGCACACACCACCTCATTCCGCATTTTTACAATCAATCTGATGTTTTATGATGTAGTTGATATACATTGTTTCCACTATTGTTTTATGTTGATGTCTTTGACAATAGTTTTACTAACTTAAAATCAAAAAAATTGGTCTTAATTTTTGGGATGTTTCAGACCAAGTAGGAAAAATGGTTATTTATGAGAATTTAGTAAATTTATGAAGTTGTGACTTCATGAAATGGGCCAATACGAGTTTTAAGTCATTAGGATGAGATTAGATAAGTGAGTTTAAGATAAGGAATGAATGAAAAGATGCATTTTGGCCAAAAGGATAAAATGGGAAATTTTATGCTTTTTGGGCCATGTTGGTGACTTAATTGATTAGCACCCATACTAATTCAATGAGAAATGATTTAATAGAGTTGTAGAACTCATCACCACCATCATGTCGATATAAATATCATATGAAATGATTTTAAGGTGAAGAAGTTATGCATGTTAGATGATTAGAAGTAAAACGTCCCACGATGCATCTTAGCCAAAAGGATAAAATGGGAAATTTTATGCTTTTTGGGAAATTTTATGCTTTTTAGGCCAACTAGTGACTTAATAGATTAAGAGTTGTATTAATTGAATGATACGTGACTTAATAGAGTTTTAGAACTCATCACCACCTTCACTTAGATTTTAAGATTATAGAAAATGAGTTTAAGGTGAAGAAGTTGTCCGCGTTAGAAAATAGGATAAAAATGTCTCAAAGCTGGAATGGAATCAACTAAAGGGGCTGTTGACTGCTGTGAAGTAGCCACCAAGTCATGGTGAAGAGTTTTCCATGACGTATTGAGGGTGATGAGTTTTCAGACAAGATTTCTTGTTGTGAGTGGAAGGCAACATACTTTGCACCAAGACATGGTATATGGCTACCACGATATGCTGACAAAAGTAGGTTGCTATGAGAGATAGACTCTGCGAATCGACTAGTGGTTGATCACAAATAACTTACTACACCATGACACGGTAGAGACTTTACCGCAGCATGGTTTCAAACTAATTTTTAATTGAGTAAAGAGGTCTTTCAGATCTTTCTTCTTAGAAGGCTGATTGGGAGCAAGGAGGTGGAGAGGTACTTGACTTATAGGAAAGTCAAGGCCAAGCATCAGCACACAATCCGAGGCAACTTCATAATGATATCCATGGTAATATCCTCCCATTTCCAAACGAGAATATCCAACGGTTACATCTTGTCCTGAGGTTGCTGATGCTCGGCCTTGAATCACTAATTAAGATTTCTCCATTTTGATGAAATTGTTAGTTTGGTTTGATTTGTTGAATTTATCAACCTATAACTTGATTATGATGTAGTTAGAAGTGTTTAGAAGTTTTAATCAAGCTTGGTAAGTGATTTCCATGGTGAAAAAAACCAATGAGTGTTATGGAATTGGAACCCTAACTAGCGTGTTTAAGATTAATGCATTAGGTATTAGAGGTTAATGAATTAAGTAGTACAAGATGCTTAATTCATTTTCAAGAGTAGGTTAGGTGGTAGAAATTTAGATGGTAGAATTATGATCCATTGATTGGTCATTTTGACAAAGAAAGTCATTAAGATCTTAATGGGCTAAGACTGGTTTTAAGAAACTTGATTATGTGTATGAATAGGCAATAAGCAAAGAAGATGGACGAAGATGCATTAATAGAAGAATTGATTCAAGGGTACTTAGTCTTCACTGACTAACAAGGTTATTTATAACTCTCACTCTCTCTTTAGATAATGTTTATATGTTTTATATTCTTCATATGAATATATATATATATATATATATATATATATATATATATATATATATATATATATATATATATATATATATATATATATATATATATATATATATATATATATATATCATGTAGCATCCCAAAAACCACAAGTAAAAATATCAATTTAAAGCTCATCAACCCCAATCATCACATGTTTTAAAACCATCCAAATGCACGCTACCACAAAATATCGTGAGGTTGAGGATGTTGTGCCATCATGTCAAGCCCTTACCTTTAGTACCAGAAGTACATGAAAACAAAACATAACTGTAAACACAAAGCTTAGTGAGCTTCCCAAAAATAGCACATACATCATATATAATATAATAGCATGAGGCTGCGTTAGGACCGTATCAACCCCCGAGTATTTATCAACCCTAATTAACATTAGATGATTGTGTTGGGTTCGCATCAACCCTCAGGTTTGTATTAACTACGACCCCATAAAAACTCTGAGCCTAGATTGGCTCCATGCATATATCATATAATCACAACAGTAAAAGCCATATAATAACATACATTCTACACATATGATACAGTAGGTCGGACTTGGTGCCTTCGACCCACTAAGGTGGTAAGAAGACTAGCCTCTAACTGAAGATAACTGAATTGTACACTTGAAATGCTACCAATATGGATCCTCACACTAAACATACCAAATAACAATGCTAATTATTAATTAGAGTTTTACCCCATAAACAATGGTCCAATTAATCATGTATAAAATTTGGTGCAAAATACCATATTGTCCTTCCTATTCCGAATCAGCTAATTGAAATACAAAGTTGCAAATGGCCCAAGGCCCAAACTGGTCCCAAAGTTGAATCCAAGTAGTACGCCCTACATACAAGTCTATGATGTAGAAGGGATCAAAGGACCAAGATCTGGTATGCACAACGTACTTCAAATTATGCCGGACGTATGCATCAGAAGTCAAAACCTTAAATTAAGGTCTTAATGCCTTATGACTTAATGTCTAAACTTCATATCCAAGTCTAAGAAAATGTAAATAGCCATCAAGTTGCAATCTTTATGCTTTTTCATGGCTACAAAGAGCCCAAAACAAAAACCCTAACTTCTTTAGTCATCTAAGACTCGATAACTCTTGCATGGAATGATAAAAAGGTATAAGTTTGCATTTTTATGACTAAACACAGCCTAAAACATTTGAAAGGATAGCCTAAAACTATGGAGTATTCCATACTCACAAAGAACAAAGTTTAGGGACCAAAAAGAACACAAAACTAGACTTGAATAAGATCTAACAAGACAAGCTCCATGGTATGAACTTTATACCTCTAGAAGATACACCATGATGCGGAGATGTTTTATCCAATAAGCTTGAGATCAATACCACAACTCATAGGATCTTCCTTCACCACCAAAGTCACCCAAAGTTACTCTATAGGCGTCAAAACTTCACACACAAGTAGTAGAATTTGAAATGGAGGCAAAGAGAGATGGAGGCTGAGGAGTGAGAAGGGTTAGAGGCCATAAGGTCTTTAAATAAGGTTCAAACCATAAAAATTAGGGTTTTTCCCATGCTTGCATATGCCTAACATACATGCATGTATGCACGACATACATGATAGGTTCCCAATCACATCCAAGGTGCATATGCCCAGCATACCTGACTCGTACACCCAACGTAGGGACTAATTTGCCAACTTTTAAGAAATATAGCTAAAATAGAAAATAACCTGGTACAATGGCATAACAAATATCCCCTAAATGAATTCAACTTCGTCCCTAAAGTCCGCTACGACAAAAAAATCTAGGTAGTGCTCCCTCATATCGACCTCAGGCTCCCACATCCATTCTGAATCTTTTCGGTGCGACCATTGCACATTCACTATTCACTTATGTCCTACGCAGAGTCTTTTTCTTCCTGTCAAGAATCACAGCATGTTTCTCTACATAACTTAGGCACTCATCAACCTGAATATCATACAAATGAATCATCGTCTACACACTTCCGCAACTGAGAGACATGGAAGGTGTCGTGGATTTGACTGAGCTCATTAGTAAAATCCAACCAGTATGCAACAATGCCTACTCGGGCGATAATCCTAAAGAGACCAATAAATCAGGGGTCCAACTTGCACTCCTTCCAAAATTGAATGACACCTTTCCAAGGTAACACCTTCAGAAGCACCAAATTCCTCACTTGAAACTCGAGGTCAGAATGTCGTTGGTATGCATAACTCTGCTATGGGATTTTCATAACCTACAACCTATCAAGAACCTGCTGAATGAACTTAGTGGTCATGAGTACCACTTATATACTTCCCATGAGCCTATTCCCTACCTCACCCTAACAGACTGAGGTCCTACACCTCCTCCCATAAACCAGCTCGAAGGGCGATCGATCAATATTGGAATTATAACTATTGTTGTAGGAGAGGCTAGTAGAAGGTAAGTATCCCAACTCCCTCCCATGTCTAACACATACGCCTACATCATATATTTGAGCATGTGAATCGTCCGCTTACTATGTCCATTGGTCTGGGGATGATATTTTCTACTGAAGTGCAACTAAGTACTTAACTCTTCATCAAACTTCCTCCAAAACCTAGCGGTGAAACAAAAATTTTGGTCCAAAACCACCAAAATTGGTACCCCATGTTGAACCACCAGCTCTCGTATATAAATTCTGGCCAAACATAAAGCAGATTTACTATCAACAATGACCCAGATTGTAACATCTGTGACTTGAGGTAAAGCTAAATTATTTAATCTTGTAATTAATTGTTGGACGATGAGCTTAATATTAGATCATGAGTTCGGCTAGTTGAAGTCGTACACCGGGCGCATGCTTGGCATACGTGGAGCGTAGTAGGAACATTGAATACGTGGGGGGGGGGTGATGCACGTACGCGCATAGTATGTGAGCTAACTAAAAACCCTAATTTTAGGGTTATATATATATATATATATATATATATATATATATATATATATATATATATATATATATATATATATATGTCATTATGTCCCATACTCCAATTTCATTACCAGCCTCCTTAACTCAGAAACCCTAGAAACCTAATATTTTCCTCTTTTGTGATCTTGATCTTGTGAAGTCCATTTAGTAGCATGGAGCTTGGAAGGAGAAACAGAAAGTTGGTGAATAAGAACTTGTGTAGATTGAGCTTAAGGATCTGAGACATCATCATCATTTTGCATTCATTTGAGGTTAAAAGCTCAAAACACGCTTCATGAATGCTTAGATCTCATGTATTGGGGTTGTTTTTTTTGACATTTTTGGTCCCTTGAATGGATATTTATGGTTCCAAATGCGTTTCTAGGCTTAGGGTTTCCACCCTTAGTGCTATTTGAGTCCCGAAGATAGAATAGTTACCATCTTAAAGGTCATGATGTGATCATGCATGAGTATTAGTCATTTCTATGGAAGTTGGTTGTCATATTTAAAGTTTAGGTCCATTTGGGGGTTTGCAAGCCACCAAGTAATCGAATTTATCGGTTAAGACACTTTATTGGAATCAGATCTATGTCTCGAGCTTTAGGTCTTAAGGGGTTAAGCTCTTTTTGAGATTATAGCTTAATAGGGGAGTACGATGAGCATACAAGCCCATACACACATGCATCCTGTACGTGTAGCATACAGAGAAGTATGCCCCACGTACTCACTAGATTTGGGCTTTGTGTCATTTTTGCCTTGGTTTGGGCCATTCCTTGGACTTTGCTATTTTAGGCCATAGTGGGCCATCAAAAATCAGTTTTTTTGGGCTAAGAATTTGTTAGGCTTAAGGGAAGGCCCATTTGAGGAGTTGGGCCTAATTAGAAAAATTGGGCCACTCGTGGGCTTGGAAAGGCTAACTAGTGATTGGGCCTTTGTGTGAGGGTTTGGACCTTCATCATGGACTAGTTAGGTCGGGGGCCCAGCAGACTTTTATCCTAAGGTTAGATTAAGAGAATTTGAGTGGGTGTTAATTTGTACTGAAAGCTCGGGGATTCGTCAAAGCAGCTTCTAGAGAGTTGTTACCGTGAGATTCTGCATTTAGCTTTGCGAGGTGAGTTTCCTCCTGTATGAACAGGTTGAAGGCACCAATGTCAGCCCGTATATTTATGCTAGTATGTTCCGGATTAAGGTCCGATGTTAGGTGGTGCCCGCTGTATGCTTATACAATTTCTGGATTTCAGTCTGATGTCGGGCGATGCCCAAGGAATGTTTGTTTGCTTCATGTCTTCATGATTCTTTCATGTGTCTGTATTTGTATGTTTCCGAACTACGGTCTGATGATGGGCAATTCCCGAGGAATATTTGTACGCTTCTGGATTTCGATCCGATGTCGGGCAGGGCTCGAGGAATGTTAATACGTTTATGTTACGTGATTATTTTATGAGTATTTGTTGATATGTTTACATGTATATCGAGCTTTGCACAATGTCGGGCGGGGCCCGATGTCGGACATTGTTCGATGTCGGGTGGGGTCCGATGAAGGGGAAGATCCCATAATATGTTTATATGTGATTATGTGATTACGTGTATAGCATGTGGTAGTTTGGGGAGACTAACTAAGCTTCGTGCTTACACTTTTTAGTTTTGGTTTCAGGTACTTCCGGTAGTAAAGGGAAGAGCTCGGGATCAAGATGACTCCATTGCACACACCATGATGTTTCAACCTGGGATGTTTACTCTGATATATTTAACAGATGTTTTGATATGGATATACCATATATGATTTTTTGAGATACTATGACTAATGTTTTGATGAGATGATTTTGATAACTATAGTTTAATTTAATAATTAAAAATGAAATTTTTGGTCATGATTTTTGGTATGTTACAATTTGGTATCAGAGCTTTGCTTTGAGGGATTCGAGCACACTCTGGGTGTGTCAAAACTTAAACTAAGGAATTGGTATAAATTTTTTTAAAACAAATCCGTTTTTATAAAAAGGATTTTGAAAAGGGAAAAGGGTGTGGTGCATGCGATCAACTGAGCTCAAGTAAGTTCTCCTAAATTACCTATACAAATTTATGTTATGATATGAATTGTGAATATGTGAACTACATGTTAGATTAGGGTTAAGGATCTAGGAAGGATGCCTTGTATGCCTTTTGTATGAGCTTATTGAATTGCATGCTAGTACTGATTAGTCAATGATATGATGGTCTAATTAAGATTTGGTTCGTTTTGTTTACTCAATGCTTAAATGTTGCTTGCTTTGTGCTTTCTGGATTTCTAGTTATGTTTAACTAACTAGTAAACAAATACACTAAGTTACATATTATGAGGACTAAATAATTTCTGAAGGTTAGGTTCAACCTTATTTGCAACTCTTGTTTGAGTCCAACCATTGTAGGGAGAGACCTCTCATTCGAAGAATTGTTTAGTCTTAGTAATATCGATTGGTATTCACGAGCTAGTTAGGGATGGGTAGCAGGGACTTCTTATGTAGCTGATGTTGGAGAGTGGGTTGGAGACTAGCCTAGGGCAAGCCTAAGGTGAGATTACCTTGGAAAGCACTAGTAGTGAAAGGGACTTGGTGAAGTCAAGGAAATTCTTAAGGAAAGTACGTATAGATATGGAAGATAGTATGGTCCCATACTATTGAAAGCATATGATCCATACTCGAGTCAAGGAGGGTTGAGATGAACCCACGGAACTTGTAGTGTGTAAGATCCCTTGAGTTATGATGAGTATTCTGATGATTTTATGGTGTATTTTCAGTATATGGTGATACTACACACTAGACCAGTTGGCATATCTGGCACCGGCAAGGGATCAGGCTTGGGCTCTGGATTCGGGCATCTTGATGATCAGATCAGGAGTTCATCTCATTTGAGATCACACGCAATATCATTGACCAGACTCCTGTGATTTTCGATACGGTTAAGGAGGGCATTTGGAGATTCATGATTAGAGGATGGGTGCATTTTGTACTGACATGGTGGCCATGATAGGGGCATCCACCATGACATTTAGGGATTTTCGAGCTTGTGGAGCTCCAAACTACCATGGAGCTAGGGGCCCCATTGCTAGTAGCAGGTGGTTGGCAGATGTCAACAATGCCTATAACACCACCCGCTGACCCGAGGGGGACAAGGTCCGACTTGCTTCCTGCCTCCTGGATCATAGAGCACGTGATTTGTGGGAGGAGATTCAAGATGCTATTTGTGATGCTGCTCTTTATACTATGATATGGAGTGACTTTACAACCAGGTTCATGGCTGAGTTCACACCTATAATTGAGGAGCAGCAACTTGCATGGGAGTTTTAGGATCTCCAACACACGAATGGGATGGTGATTGAGATCATCGTTATGTTTAGGGAGAGGGCCCTACTCGTTCCGCAGTATGTGGCGGACAAGGAGATGAAAAAGGCCCGGTACCATGAGATGCTACGGAGTGATATTTCGTAGTTTGTTAGCCAATTTAGCTGCAAGACACTGGAGGATATTATAGCGAGGGCTCGGGAAATGGAGTTGGTTTTGGAGAGGGCGAGGAAGAGGAAACCAGAAGGGGTTCAGACAGGGAGTTCAGGAAAAAATCCAGAGTTATTGGATCACATATCGAGGAGCCTGTAGGGAAGAATCCGTTATGGAAAATACGGCAAGATGCACGAGGGGGCGTGCACAGAGGGTAGTTTGGGTTGCTTTAAGTGCGGCCAAACTGGTCATGTCTGCAGGTATTATACTGCTACCACCAACACCACCACAGTATCTGATCTGATTTGCTTCCATTGAAATCAGAGTGGCCACAAGAGGTCCCAGTGCCCTAGTTAAGTAGCATTAGGATAGGTGGCAGCACCCACTCCGGCTACATTAAGGATTACCGATGGTCGTCAGGTCCGGTCATAGGCGCATGTGGCGAAGAGTAGAGCCTTCTAGCTGACAGCATAGGAGGCACGTGCAACTTCTGATGTTGTGACGGGTATGTATCTTCTCCTTTTCTTTTTAATTATATTGATTTGTCACTTATGTTTATGTGTTTCATTATAGGATTGTTGTTTGTAAACGACATATCTGCTCTAGTAATATTTGATTCGGGGGCTACCCGATCTTTTGTATTCCTCGCGCTTAGCAAACGATTTGTTGGAGCATGGGAGGAGCTGGACTATCCCCTTGATATAAAGATTGCGGATGATAGGATCAGTTGATTCGCCAGAGTTCATCGGGGATGTACATTGCAGTTTTTCGACGAGTAGTATTCTGTAGATTTGGTCCCTATTCCCCTGCGATGGAAGAAGTTTATCGTGGGTATGGATTGGTTGAGACCCAATGGGGTAGTGATCGACTGTGATCGGAAACTAGTGCGAGTTAGGACCCCATGTAGGGGAGGTTTTTTGATTCAGGGCGAGAGGCTGCAGTGCGGGTTGACTTTATGTTCAGCAGCGAGGGTGAGATGCTACCTACCGTTGGGTTGTGTAGGTTATGTCTCCTATGTCATGCATACCCGGGATAAGAGTAAGGAGACCATGGATGATGTACCGATCATACAGGAGTACCCGGACATGTTCCCAGAGAATTTTCCTGGGGTACCTCCGGAGAGGAAGGTAAAGTTAAGGATTGACATAGTTCCTGGTGCGGCTCCGATAGCCAAGGCACCATATCGGTTGGATCCACCTGAGATGTTGGAGTTATCTACAAAGCTATAGGATCTCTTAGACAAAGGATTTATCATGTCGAGCAGTTCGCCATAGGGAGCCGCGATTCTGTTTGTGAAGAAAAAGGACGGGTCACATCTGATGTGTATAGATTAGCGGGAGTTGAATAATGTAACTGTGAAAAACGGTTATCCCCTTTTGATGATTAATGATTTAATTGACCAACTTCACTATGCATCTTGGTGCTTAAGATTGATCTGCAATAGGGTTATCATCAGATGCGATTCAAGGAGGACGATATGCAGAATACAGCCTTTCGGACTCGCTATGGTCATTATGAGTATGTGGTGATGCTGTTTGGGCTCCCCAATGTTCTTGCAGCGTTGATAGATCTCATGAACCGCATGTGTAGACCGATGCTTGACCGGTTTGTGATAGTTTTCCTCGATGATATCTTGGTTTACTCCAAGACTCATGAGCAGCACGAAGAGTACCTGAAGGCGGTGCTAGAGACACTGAGGAGGGAGAGACTTTTTGCAAAGTTCTCCAAGTGTCAATTCTGGTTGCGCGAGGTGCAGTTTCTGGGGAACCTTATCAACCAAAAGGCTATTCTGGTCAATCCTACCAAAGTAGCGGTCGTGATGCAGTGGGAGGTTCTGAGTCTCCATCCGAGATTCAGAGTTTTCTTGGTATAGCAGGTTATTATTGGAGATTCATCCTGGATTTCTCCAAGATTGTTGTTCCATTGACCCGACTGACCAAGACGTCGGTGCCATTCTGATGGGGATCTAATCAGCAGACAACTTTCAAGACTCTCAAACATCGATCATGTAAGTCACCGATTTTGAGTTTTTCGGAGGGCAGTGATGATTTCGTTGTTTACTATGATGCTTCGATCATAGGTATGGGTGCAGCGCTGATGCAGCGGGGTCGTGTGATTACATGCGCGTTGAGGTAGCTGAAGCCTTATGATGCGAACTATTCACGCATGATCTGGAGCTAGGGGTTATGGTTTTCGCACTCAATATTTGGCGACACTACCTTTATAGTGTTACTTGTACCATTTACACGGACCACAAGAGCTTGAGGTACCAGAACGATCAACCGAACCTGATGATGAGGCAGCATCGTTGGTTAGATGTTGTGAAGGATTACGACTGTGAGATCCATTATTAGCTGGGGATGGCCAATGTAGTGGCCAATGCTTTCAGCTGCGAAGCGGTCCTGGCTGTAATTCATTATATATGTTTGTGGAGGATAGTGATTACTCTGTTGTTGGAACGGATTCGGGAGGCTCAGTTTCACAGTATGAAGGAGGAGTGCCGGGAGTATGAGCGGATCATAGGTCAGGTGGCTTCCTTTGATTATGACAGTCATGGGTTGTTGACCCTGCATCAAATGGTTTAAGTTCCTTACTGGGGTGGTGTACGCTAGGTTTTGATGAGGAGGCTCACAAATCGAGATTCTCTATTCATCTCGGGGTGTAGAAGATGTATTGGGATCTTTACCTTGATTATTGGTGGCCAAGCGTGAAGTGGGGCATAGCTTGGTATGTGGACAGATGCTTGACTTGTAGGAAAGCCAAGGTTGGGCACCATCGAGCTCACGACAAGATGCAGCCGTTGGGGATTCCCGTGTGGAAATGAGAAGACATCACTATGGATTTCATTACAAAGATTCCCAGGACCACAGGTGGAGTGGATTTGATTTGGGAATTATGGATAGGTTGACCAAGAGTGCTCATTTCATCTGAATCCAGGAGAGTATATCGGCTGAGAAGCTAGTCGATATCGACATATGTAAGGTGGTGGCACGTCATGGAGTGCCGATTTCAGTTGTGTCAGACCGAGATGTTCACTTCACTTCTAGATTTTGTAAGAGGTTTGATGACGAGATGGGTACTCATCTTCACTTCAGTACAACTTTTCATCCTTAGACTGATGGGTAGAGCGAGAGGACGATTCAGACTCCAGAGGATATGTTTTGTGCATGTATATTAGATTCTATAGGGAGTTGGGATACGTATCTTCCGTTAGTGGAATTTTCATATAACAAAACCTATCGTGCTAGCATGGACCGACCCTTCTTCAAGATCCTCTACAGGAGGAAACCTAGGACCCTAATCTGTTGGGGTAAGGTCGGTAAGAGAGTCATGTGGAGTATTGAGGTGGTACTTAAGACCACTGAGAATATCCAGTAGTTCTGGAGTAGGCTCTAGACTGCTCACATTTGGCAAAAAATCTATGAAGACAAGCGCCAATCTGACCTTGAGTATTAGGTAGGGGACATGGTTCTCCTAAAGGGCAACCTGGGCCCTAGGTACATTGGTTCGTTCAAGGGTTTGGCTTGGGTGGGCCGGGTTACTTATCGTTTGGATCTTCTAGCGGAGCTCAGTCAGATTCACAACACCTTTCACATCTCTGAATTGCGGAAGTATTTAGCGTATGATTCCGCAGTTATACCCTTGGAGTATATTCAGGTGGATGAACGCCTAAATTACATAGAGAGTCCGGTAGCGATTTTACATTGGAAAACGAAATCCTTGAGGAACATGGTTGTGGAGCTGGAAAAGGTGCAGCAGGTGCACCGCAAGGGGTCCGAGTGGACCTGGGAGCCTGAAGAGGAGATGAGAGAGCACTATCCGGAGTTGTTCAGTATGGTGGACTTCTAGGACAAAGTCTAATTCAAATAGTGGAGAATTGTAACATTTGTGACTTGAGGTAATGCTAAATTATTTAATCTTCTAATTAATTGTTGGACTATAAGATTAAAGTTGGATCATGAGTTGAGCCTTTATTGAGTTAGGCTAGCTGAAGCCGTACGTTGGGCGCATGCTTGGCGTACACGGAGCATAGTAGGAACATTGAATATGGTTTGGTGATGCATGTACGCACAACATACCAAGGGGTACGCGCAGCGTACGCGAGCTGACTCAAAACTCTAATTTTAGGGTTTAGGCTATATATATATATATATATATATATATATATATATATATGTGTGTGTGTGTGTGTGTGTGTGTGTGTGTCTGTGTGTGTGTGAGAGAGAGAGAGAGATTATATCCCATACCACAACCTCCTTAACTCAGAAACCCTAAAAACCTAATCTTCTTCATCTTTGTGTGATCTTGATATTGTGAAGTCCATTTTAGTAGCTTGGAGCTTAGAAAGAGAAAGAGGAAGTTGATGAAGAAGAACCTATTTAGCTTGAGCTTCAGGATCTGAGACATCATCATCATTTATCACTCATTTGAGGTTAATAGCTCAAAACGTACCTCATGAATGCTTAGATCTCTTGTACTGGGGTTTTTGGACCTTTTTGGTCCCAAGAATGGAGCTTTATGGTTCCAAATCCATTTCTAGGCTTACGTTTGCCACCCTTAGTACCATTTGAGTCCCAAAGACAGAAAAGTTACCATCTTGAAGGTCTTGATGTGGTCATGCATGAGTATTAGTCATTTGTGTGGAAGTAGGTTGTCATATTTCAAGTTTGGTTCCATTTGGGGCTTTATAAGCCACCAAGTAATCGACTTTATGGGTTAAAACACTTTATTGGACTCAGATATGTGTTTGGAGCTTTAGGTCTTAAGTGGTTAAGCTCTTTTTGAGATTATGGCTTGACAATGGAGTACGTTAAGCGTACAAGTTCATGGGCACGACGTACAAGCTGTTCAGCGTGTATGATTAACGTATAGAGGAGTACGCCCGCGTACTCACTGGATATGGGCTTTGCATCATTTGGATCTCGGTTTGGGCCGTTCCTTGGAGTTTTCTATTTTGGGCCATAGTGGGCCGTCAAAAATTTGTTATTTTTGGCTAAGAATATGTCAGGCTTAAGGGAAGGTCCATTTAAGGAGTTGGACCCAATTTGGAAAATTGGGCCATCAGTGGGCCAATTGTGGGCTTGGAAAGGCTAACTAGTGATTCGGACTTTGTGTGAGGTTTTGGGCGTTAGTCATGGACTAGTTAGGTCGGGGGCCTAAAAGGCTTTTATCCCAAGGTTAGATTAATGGATTTTCACTGGGTGTTATTTTGTACTGTTAGCTCGGGGAGTCGTGAGAGTAGCCACTAGAGAGTTCTTACGGTGGGGTTCTACATTCAGCTTTACGAGGTGAGTTTCCTCATGTATGAGCGGGTTGAAGGAACCAATCACGGCCCGTATATTTATGGTAGTATGTCTCGGACTAAGGTCCGACGCCAGGCAGTACACGATGTATGCTTATATTATTTCCGGATTTCGGTCCGATGCTAGGCGATGCTCGAGGAATGTTTTTATGCTTGATGTCTTCATGATTCTTTCATGTGTCTATATTTGTATGTTTCTGGATTACGATCCAATGTCGGGTAATGCCCAAGGAATGTTTGTATGCTTCCGGGTTTTGGTCTAATGACGGGAGGCGCCTAAGGAATGTTAATATGTTTATGTTATGTGATTATTTTATGAGAATTGTTCATATGTTTACATGTATACCGAGCTTTGTTCGATGTCAGGCTGGGCCCGATGTTGGGCAAGGCCCGATGCCGGATATTGTCTGATGCCTGGCGGGGCTTGGTGAAGTGGTGGGCCCATGATATGTTTATATTTGATTATGTGATTATGTGTATGGAATGTGGTAGTTTGGGGAGACTCACTAAGATTTATGCATTGCAATTTTGGTTTTAGGTACTTCGGGTAGCAAAGGGTAGAGCTCGGGATGACTGCATTGCACACACCATGATGTTTCAGCCTAGGATGTTTACTCTGATATATTTTACAGATGTTTTGATATGGATATATCGTATACGATGTTCTGAGATACTATGACTTATGTCTTGATGAGACGATTTTGATAACTATGGTTTTATATAAAAATTAAAAATGAAATTTTTGGTCATGATTTTTGGGATGTTACATAGATAGAATGAACTCCCCATGTCGTCCATAGAAGCTTTGTGATAAAATACATGGTAATCTCTCCCCAGTTACACATGGGATGGGTAATGGTTATTGGATTAGGTGTTTAAGCCCTTAACTATAATTGATATATAATTGATTTAATAGTTGCATAGTCCTTTTAGGTTGCCTCATAACTAGCAAATAGGCAGGTGACTTTTTGTGAGAGAGGTTGAATTTATTATTTGATTAATAAATTGAAATAAATGATTTATTGATGTATTATGAAAATGATAGATTAATTAGAAATCATATTATTTAATTAATAAATTGAAACGTGTACCGGACTGGGGGACTTAATAACGTGCCCTAGCTCAAAAGGCTTGTGGATCCGGCAGACCAGGCCCAACGGGCTTAGCGCACGCCAGCACCCCCAAGGGCAGGGCGCTCTAGCAAAAGGATAAGCGCCTGTTGAAGGCGTCCTTGCAAGGGGCTTGTGCCTGCTAAAGGTGTCCATGAGATCCATGAAAAAATATATGGTCAGGGGGTAAAGCAAGGGATCAGAGCATTACTGGCAGGACCAATGGCAGCGCTCTGACAAGTAGAGGATCACGATCCTCAAATCAGCGCCCTGGATCCTGTCGGCTCAGGATATCTTGTCTTGTACGGATGAGTAAGATCGTTAAGTATAAAAGGAGAAGCTCATGACCCCGACAGGTAAGACGTCTTCTCCAAGCTATGCTCTTACACACTCTCTAAACTCTATTTACTTGACCGTCGAAGCGTTTTTCTGGAAGCCCTCTCCCGAGAAACAGCTGACGGCCTCTTTTCTCTGTGATCTTGTAGGAGCAACTCATTGACTATTCCTGAAGTCTACTTAGAGCGGAAAAAGTTCACATGATCTTGTAGGAGCAAATTAAAGGTTTATGACTTATGCTGGATGAAGTAGATATAGCCATATCTGGTATAATCATGTGTAAAAGTCACATAGTGACAAGGTGGTCTTTATAGCACGAAGGGGAGTCATTCTTGAAAGAGAACTCATATGCAAAAAGGATAGTAGGAGTACTATTGATTTTTAAAATTCAAGAGTTAAATGATCAAGGATCCTCTAATACTAGCGCTCAACCTGAGGAAGAAATTCCAGTTGAACCAATTAATGAGTTGTTACAAATTATGCATTCCAATATAGTTAGCATGCCACCTAAGTTTTATATTTTACATATAACTACAGATGGGGATACATTTATCAATGATAGTACACTGGTAAACTTGGATAAATAATCTAATTATAAGGAAGCTATGGTGGGCCCCGAGTATGCCAAGTGGAAAGAGGCACTGGACAGTGAGATCAAGTCCATGTATGACAACTAAGTTTAGAATTTGGTTGACAATGTACCAGGTCACAAAACATTTGGGTGCAAATGGATCTTCAAGAAAAAGACCAACATGGATGGAAAGGTGCAAACTTTCAAAGCTTGTCTGGTTGTGAAGGGCTTTAATCAAACCCCAAGGGGTTGTCTATGATGAGACCTTCTCACTAGTAGCTAGGATTAAATCTATTAGGGTAATGCTATCCATGGCTGTGTTTCATGATTATGAAATTAGGCAGATGGATGTCAAAACTGCTTTATTTAATGGTTAGTTGCCTAAGGACATTTACATGCGACAGTCAGAGGGTTTTTTGGAAGCTAAGTACCCCAATAGAGTGTGTAAGCTTAAGAAATTCATATATGGATTGAAACAAGCTTCTTGCAGATGGAATCTTTGCTTTGACGACAAACTTAAAGTGTTTGGCTACTGTAGAAGTGAAGAGGAATCTTGTATATATGTCAAAGCTATTGGGAGTATAGTGACCTTACTGGTATTGTATGTCAAAGCAAGAGGTTAAATATTGGCTTGGAAATTGTTTAGCTATGAAGGATCTGGGAGCGGCTACTTATATTTTGGGAATAACGATTTTAAGAAGCAAGAGTAAAAGACTAATTGGACTTAGTCAAAGTACATATTTGGATAAGGTGCTAAAACGATTTAGCATGGAAAATTCCAAGAAAAGAGAGTTGCCTATCAAAAGTAATACCAAACTAAGTAAGACTCAGAGTCCGAGTACTAATACAGAGATAACAAAAATGAGTCGAGTTCCATATGCTTCTGCTATTTGATCAATCAAGTATGTTATGACATATACTCACCCTGATAAGGCTTTTGCTTTGAGCATATTTAGTCGATATCAGGAAAACCCAAGTAGAGCTCATTAGATAGCGGTCAAGATTATTCTTAAGTATCTATGAATAAAAAAATATTGGTTCCTTGTTCTTGGTGGCAGTGATGACTTACGAGTTACTGGGTATAGTGATGCCAGCTTTTAAACAGACAAGTCAGACATCGCTCCACAAAACAAACTATCTTCCTTTTCATATAGGGCCACAAATAACTCGGCTTCAAATGGTTATACATATTTTCGGCCCCCGGATGGATCAATTTTTTTTACCTATGAGCCTTTTCTAAAATTGTTTCCCTTACCCCGCCAATAATTGGAACCCAAACTCTACCACACTGAGTCAAGAATCCCCAACCGTCTCGAACAAATAGAGGAATTTTCCCCTGATCCGCTTTGCCTTCCAATTCTCCTTTTTCAGTCCCTCCACCTGAACCTTTTTGATCATATCCAACAAAGGAGAAATAATAACCGTCCTCAGACATACATCCTAAAATGTGTACTTACTGCCTTGTGGCTCAAGGTGTTGGCCACTACGTTGGCCTTCCTACCTTTGTACAAGATCTCACAATTATAGTCCTTTACAAAATCCAACCATCTCTGTTGCCGCATATTCAAATTTGGCTAATCCATCAGGTGCCCCAGACTCTTGCGGTAAGTGTAGATAGTACATATAACCCCATACATATAGTACCTCCAAATCTTGAGGGCAAAAACCACAGCCCGCAACTCCAAATCATGCATAAGATAATTCGCCTCATGAGACTTCAGTAGCCTCGAAGTGTAAGCAATCATATGACCCCTCTACATAAGAACAACTCCTTGAAAGAACAAGATCGATCTGATGCGCAGGGACAAGGTTCAAGAACTTAAACCTTGAGTGAATGCTTAAGATCAATGTCTTCTTGCTAAAAAGTTCAAGTCAAGCCTGGAAAGACCAGTCAAGTCTTAGATAATGTGTTCAACAAAATGGTCAAGCTATTAAATGAAGATTGAGAATAAATGATCAAAGTAAAGCTAATAAATGATGATCCAAGAGAATGTTTTGAAAGATGTTTGAAATAAATTAATGAAAATGCTAAAATTTGAGTGAAAAGATCTGACTATGAATTGTATTGAATGCTCCTTTATATAGGAGTGAATCTTACAGTGAATTAACCCAGGTGCTTACATAAGACCGGACAAAAGAGATAAATCTGACATTCTGATTGTCCAAATACAACTATAGACTAAGTCCTATGAAACATTACATCAATAACAAGACAAAAGTAATAAATGAACATAAGACAAAACATGGATATTCCGGATCAACATTCATTTCGGACTTGGGAGTCATTCCAGAATGGCTTCATCTTCACTTCTGCTTCTTCCCTAGTCCGAACAGGTTCCGGACTACTTTTCTATTGTTACTTCAGAACATCTACTCTGGAATGTAAGTACTTCAGATTTCGGACTTAGGATTGCTAAGGTTCACTTTTCGGTTCCAACAATCTTCCCCTAAGTGAACTCGGCAATCCATGTAGTTTAAGCAACTTCTTCCTTGATGAAAGTATGAGCTCCTGAACAAACATTCTCTCACTTTAATATACCAGGATATATGACTAACAAACTTGGCTTTGATTTGTTCCAGAGCTTCTGATTTTGATTCTCTTAAAATGAACTTCTTTAGGGCTTTGGTGGGAACCAGGTGTTTGTCAAGGACGCTGAAAAAGTCCTTCTTGTTTGTTTTCCTGGTGGTGTAGACAAACCCTAGTATCTGTTCTTCAATTCGGCCATCTGTAAGAAGTTCAACTTCCTGAAGAATGTACCTAATTTTTTCCACAAAGTTTTTAGTTCCGTATAGGTGCGCAAGCTCATAATCATGTCGGCAGAAATTTGCGACCTAGTCTTAGAGAAAGTTCATAGCTGTGTGATACACACCCATACTGATGTCGTCTTTCTGATTTACCATGAAATAAGCAGCCAGGGTGAGAATGTCGTTCGAATTCAAAGAAGGGAAATCTGCATTTGAAGTGGTCCGATGAGAAGGTTTGTTCCAGAGGACATGAAATTTGAATAGTAGGCAGCTCAAATCGAATTTAACCAAAATCTTCCTTCTGAACCCATCAACTTTGGTGATTCTCTTCCTTGACCACACGTCCTTGAGAGGTTGTGCGTTTTTGGAGTAGAATGTTGCAAGTCTTTATTGCTCAGTCCGGAGGATCACCTATGAATCATCTGATGGGTGAAGAGGGGCAAACATAGTGTAGAACTTGCTGTTGGGAGAGAGAGGAAGATTTAATTGTTTGGAATCATTGGTAAGGATATCGTAATAAATGAGTGACATGATCGCATGATCACGTTGGATACCTTCACAGTAAAGAGGTGAGATTTCACGCATCGGATCAGGGTTGTCTTTTAAGGCTTGAATCTGAATGCTATCCTCTAGTGATCTATTTATTTCCTCCTCAGAAAATCCATATTTTTGCTTTGGAGGAGGTCCGGAGTGATCAGTTTGAATGTATGATAGAGGTTTTTTGCCTTTTTCTTTTTCTTTCCTCATTGAGTCAATGATCATTTTCATGTTTTCATCTTTGACAAATTCCGGAGTAGGGTTTGGAAGAGGTTCTTCCGGAATTTCATCAGGGATCCGGAGTGGAGAGACCTGGTCAATCTGAGCAATTTTGGGAGCTGGGATTGGAGGAAGCATAGAAGGCGTGGCTCGGAAGGCTTGGGTAGTAAGTAATGATTTTCCTTAACCCATTTGAATGCACAACCGAAGAGCGTCCGGAATAGAAGATGTCCATGAAGCAGCAGAACGGATTCGTTGTTCTTCCTCAGTCATAACTTTAGCAGACATCTTCTTTGGAGCCTCGAGACCCATGACAGCCTTTGTAATAATTTCATCCTCACTTTCTTCCTCAACGAGTTTAGAAGGGAAGGAAATGAGCTTAACTTCCTCTTCATCAGAATCAATTTCGTCCCGGAGAATAATCTTCGAGCCAGGCTTCCATATCTGGTTGGGACCTTCTACCCCTCTTGCACCAGGAGTCCCCCAAACCAGTGCATGGGTTAAAGATTCTTGCAGGCCTTCAAATTTTCCAAACACCTTTTGAAGTCCAGTGTTGAGCTATTTAGTGATATTATCATAAGCTTCTGTAGTGGAGGATTGAGCGGAGACGTAATCGAACAGGTGCCCTAGAGAGGCCAGCAGCTCATCAATCTTCTGATTCGGAACATCAACGATGTTCCAAGTGGATTGAATAAGTCTGATGAGGACTTGTTAGATTATCATATTCATCTCATCCTTTTTCCTTATCTCCTTCTCTAGTCTTTGAATCTTTTTCATGGCGAACATGGGTCTGCTTGATGAGTTCATTTGTAGCAAACACCAATTCTGGATTGCTGGGAGAGTGACTGGAGAATGACATCAAGTTTGGCATCAAGTCCGGAGACGTTTTTATCCAATTTTTCATTCAGCTATGTTACGGATGTCTCCACGGATAACACTTTCTTCATGGTGTCGGAGACATTGGTGCGGACTTACAGCAGAGTAAAGGGGTCAACATAGTCACCCTAGAAGATTATGAATCAAAGTCAAAGTGTTGCGGAGGAGATTGGTTGAATTAATAATTAATGGAAGGACCCGATTTGATTGTAACACCATCTTCTTCAAGTTTGGAGTTTGAACGTCCGTCCGGAGTGGTAGAGGATGAGGATCCAAAGTCGTAAGCATACTTTGATGTGGATGCATTTGATTGGAAGTGAACTGAAGTCATAAGATGTGCGTTCGGAAGGGTTTTTGCATCTTCATCAAACATGATTTCTTCATACATCTCTTCTTCCAAATCGGAGTGGAAAACACTTTAATGAGTAGTAATAGGGGGTAGTTCCAAAGTGAGCTCCTTTATAGCATCAGCGTCAGTAGGAGGAACATAGGGCAAGTTGATTTGGATAACCCTATTCCTCATGGAAATGAGCGTGGACTCTACTTGAGCTCGAGTGAGATCTGGGCGTCTGGATGCGGACCTGTTAATATAGTCTTCCCAAAGTGGATTATTAGTACCTAGTCGTCCTGTACTCCTTATAGGTGTCAGACCAGTTGAGGCTTCCGAATTCAGAGCGACTACTCCTTCTCCGGAAAGCTTAGGGTCCGGAACAGGGGTTTGGGAGTGTGTGTGTCTGGAAGAAACAATGGGATCAATGAAGGTGACTCATGGGTTTGTTCCAAGGGCTGCAAGGAACTATTTTTAACACCGACATCACCCTTTTGGGAGGGTGAGGGTGGATTATGTAGATACTCCCCGTGAGTGTGTGCTAGTGATTGTGAAACATCGAGGGGTACCTCAGATTAGTGGGTAGGTGGGGTGTGCAGACGGCCAGAATCAGCTGGAATGTCATGGGTGCCTTCGTGTTGAGAGGAAGTACCGACTTTGTTTTTCTTTTTGGTTATGGGATTTGTGGGAGAAGCCTTTCGTTTTGTTGGTTTCTTGATCTTAGGTCTGGCCTTAGTGATTTTAGCCTCTTCTGAACTTGGCTCAACAGAGACTGGGACAGGTTGTGTTGGGTCGAACACAACTGAAGTCTCTAGATGTTGTTTTAAATAAAGGGAATCAGAAGGAATGAGGGCCAACATATATTATGGAAGGCGTCTAACCGGACCAAATGAAGATTGGTCTGGACTCCTATAAGAGTTTACAAGTTTAAAGGTAACACATACCTCCGGAGGGATGGTGTTGACTAAAAGTGGTTCCGAAAGTTATTTGAACACTTGTTGAAGCGTAAGTGCCCAGAACCTAGGGCTTGAAAATTCATTCGACTTCCTTTTGGTAGCAAACTTGCAAAATTCTTTCCATAAGACTTCCGGAAGATCAACAACATTCTAGCATGCAGAGTAGATATTGAAGACAACATTGAGAAAACCCTTGCTTAAGGTGTCCATTCCTCCATGCTTTACGGACAACCCTTTGATGATGAGATGCATAAGAACAGTCCAGAGTCCAGAAACAATAGACTTCTTGAAATCCTTGACCTTGTAGTCTTGTGTGTAGCCAATGTAGTTCAGAAATGTCTGAAACTCTTCAAACGTTGGTTCGATGACTTTGAATCCCTTGGGATTTGCTTTTACACCAATTGCCTTGAGGAAGGTCGGTTTGTAAATAGGAATAGTTATATCTTCGATGATGGTGGTCTCCAATGTACCATCTTCAAGTCTGATACTGGTAAAGGCTCGATGAAGATGATGAATTGGTAGTGGAGGTTCATGGATTTTGATAAGTGGAACAGAGTTAGGGTGATTTGCGATAAACTCAAAAATTACCCTTATCAATTCATCATAATCCAGTGGGTTGAACGAGAACAATTGGGTAGTGTCCCTCAGGAATGGTTCTTGATTGGCAGAGGAGGAGGAACCTTTCAGACTTTGGAAGATTTCTTCTTGGAAATCGACTTGTTGGGGGTGTGAGCAGTTGGTGTGGTTCTTTGGAAGATGCCATTGTTGCAGGTTATGAGTGCTTGAAGAACACGAAAAATAGTTGAGATAGTTTGGGAGATTGAGGGTTTTGAGAGCGTAAAGAAGCAAAAGGGGTTTTACATGGGGATTTATAGGTAAGTTAAATGGGTCGAGTTGGTAAAAGGTAATGATAAGGATCTGAATGTGAAATGGATTGCATTTAATGAATGGCGCTTTTGGGGGCTGAGTTGACCTAGGAGGGAAAAGGTTAGGGAGAATGTAGCTCAAAATAGTAACCTCAAAACAGAGATTTGACGGTTTCTTTTAGAAGCGTGCAAACGTGTACATGAGAATCAAGGATGATAAGATAAGGATCTTTTTCAAAAGTAACCGTTGAGAGAAAAGGGTTTTCAGCTTATTATCCTTTGGGTTTCCGGATGAAGTGTTCCGGATAGATCGTGAACCAGAGGGTAAAGAGTTGTATCCCAGAACATACTTGATTTAAAAAGAGGTCCGGAATAAGAAATAGTTCGGACAGAGTTTCAATTTTGGAATCAAAAATTTAGTGTGCTGAAAAGTTTTGCGATTCCGAAACAAGTGTTCAATTTTGAGTCACAAATGGTTGGAGATTACGGATCAGAAATTCCGGAATAGGATTTTAAACAAGTTTCTGGAACAAGATAAAAAAATTCGGAATGAGATTTTTTAAAAGCTTCCGGAGTGCATTTTGAAATTCCAGAGCACATTTGAAAATTCCAGAGCACATTTGAAAATTCCGGAGTGCATTTTGAAAATTACGGAGTGCATTTTGAAAATTTCGGATGCTATCATCAAGTATATCCAGAGATGAAGATTCGAGTATTATGACAATATGAACTTAAGATATCAACCAATCAGGATGAACTGTACAACTTAACACATTCAAGTGAAGGTTAGAAACAATGATAAACAAAATGATCCTAAGTATTCCGAAAGAACGTAGTTCCTAGATGAAAAGATTATTGAGATCGGACGTAGATTTCTTTCAAATACGTCTATCAAAGAGAACAAGTCTCTTGAAAGAACTGAGGATCTGGTATCATCATACCCATCTTGTTGAGAAAGCTATTGAATTTGGCTTCGTCTAATGCCTTGGTAAAGACATCAGCAATGTCATCATCAAATGGAACAAAAATGAGTTCAATGTTACCATTAAGTACATGATCTTTTATGAAATGGTACCTTATATCAATGTGCTTGGCCATTGAGTGCTTAACTGGATTGTGAGAAACCGAAATGGCACTTTGAGAATCACAATAGATAGGAATCTGTTGAAATCGGTAACCATAATCCAAAAGTTCAGATTTCATCCACAGAACCTAATATGTACAGCTGGCAGCAGCAATGTATTCAGCTTCGGCTGTAGAGAGTGCAATGCATTTTGCTTCTTGGATGAAAAACTACCCAAAGGTCCACCTAAGAATTGATAGTGACTTGAAGTGCTTTTTCTATCAAGTGGAAGACCACCATAGCTCGAATCTAAATAGGCTTGGAGTAGGAAGCTCTCATTTGCAGGATACCAGATTCCGATGCTCTTGGTACCTTTAAGGTTTCGGAAAATTTGTTTCATAGCCAAAAGATGAGACATTTTTGGGTTGACTTGAAATCTGGCACATAGGCATATGGAAAATATTATATCTGGACAACTTGCTGTGAGACAAAGTAGAGATCCAATCATTCCACGGTACTTCATTTCATCAACAGAAACACCCAAAGGGTTGGCAAAAATCTTATGCCCAAAGCCCATTGGTACCTTGGTGGAGGCACTGGTGTCCATTAAGTATTTCATGATGAGTTCCCAAATGTACTTTTCTTGATGAATGAAGATTCCTCTGTTAGTCTGTTTGACTTGAAGGCCATGAAAGAAGCTTAACTCTAGATTCATGCTCATTTGGAATCGATTGATCATCAGTTTAGCAAAGTCATCAACCATAGATGAATCCGTAGATCCAAAAATGATGTCCTCCACATAAACTTGTACCAGCATGAGATGCTTTCCATTTGATCTTCGAAATAGTGTGGGATCGAGAATTTCTCTTTGGAAACCAGAGTGCTTGAGAAAATCTGTTAGGGTCTCGTACCATGCTCAAGGAGCCTATTTAAGTCCATAGACGGCCTTCCGGAGTTTGTAAGAATGGTTCGGAAAGGAGAGATTAACAAAACTAGGGGGCTGCTGAAGGTATACTTCAGTGTCAAGTTCACCGTTTACAAAAGCACTTTTGACGTACATTTGGTAAACTTTGAAGCCTTTTTGAGCAACATAAGCAAGGAATATTATGATAGCTTCAAGTCTTCCAACAGGAGCAAAGGTCTCATCATGGTCGAGCCCTTCGATCTAAGTAAATCATTTTTTGTGAAATACCCATCTTGTACCGACAACGGGATGATACTGAGTAGGAGGCACGAGAGTCCAAACTTCATTTCGGTCAAATTCAGCCAGTTCTTCTTGCATGGCTGTAATCGAGTCAGCATGCTCTAGTTCTTGATGGATTTGGGTTCAACCATGGATATGAATGCAGAAAAATGGCATTCATTTTGGACACTTGTAGCACAACAAGTCTGTACACCAGCATTGGGGTTACCGATTACTTGGTTCAGAGGATGATCCTTAGTCCAGACATGTAATCGTGGTAGTTCTTATGCAGCCGTTGATCCTATATCAACAGTAGAATTGATTTGCTCCCCCTGAATGGTTTGAATGTTGAGATGATGCTCCCCATGAACTTCTGAACCAGAGATATTGACATCATCATCATAAGGAAACTCAAATAATTTTTCATTTTCATCATTGTTGAGAGGATTAGAGTCATCAAACTCAACAACTGCATCTTGGAAGCCATCCACATTTTATTCAAGAAAGGGATGAGCATTCTCCCCCCAATCTGAGAAGGTTGAAATGGTTCATAATCAAATGGAGGGAGACCGGGGATTGGACCGGAAACATTTAGAGAGACATGAGCTTTCGAATAGGGGATTGGAATGAGGTTTGGTCTTGATCGAGATTCCGAATCAAGAGCTGTTTCGGAAGGACCAAATATTTTATCAAAAATCAACATCCAGGATTGTTTCAGGGTTCGAACATCCTGGTGGAGGAGCATCGGACTCCATAATGTGAGTGGTGATGTGATTTGGGCCAGAATGTCGGACAAAGTTGTCATCGATAGTGACATCAAAGCTTTCTTCCAAAACACGAGTTCTCTAGTTAAGAACTCTGTAAGCTTTTGATTTTGAGGAATACCCAAGGAAGATGGCTTCATCAAGTTTAGGCTAAAAATTGGTAAGCGGTCTCGATGTTCTTGATGAAGCACCCACATTCGAAGACATGTAGAACAAGATTATTGGCTTCCGACCATTCATTGATTCGTACGGTGTCATGTTGAGGCGTCGATTAATGATACTCCGATTTTGAGTGAAGCAAGCAATAGATACTGCTTCATCCCAAAGGTAAAGTGCCAGATTTGCAAAGTTCAGATGGATCGATGTCTCAACTAGGAATTTTGATGCTTTGTAACAAAAACAATAATAACATTTGTGAACCAAAAATGTGAAAACACGTATGATGCTTATTCAATAACAACTAAAATTTCCATCAAACACCCTATACAAACTTTCAAATAGTCAACGAAATATTGGAAACCCTAAAAATCGTGGTTTAAATCTTTTTTGGACTAGGACTTCCTTATTGGGCCTAATGGGCCAATATGTTTCCAATTTGACTATTTTGGGCTTAGAAATCTTAAATGGGCCCTAATTGGACCCACTTTCATGAAACTTAACATTTTGGGCCATAATCTAAAATATATTAGTTTACCTATAATGGGCCTTATAGGTGTATAAAAGAATTCAATTTGCCTTAATGGACTCAAATCCATCCCTTTATGCTAAATTGAACCGTGAACCACCCAAAGGAGCCCAATGGGCCGAAAACCTTTCTAAGAACCTCATAATTTCGAACCTAGGTTTGAAGTGGGCCAAAACTCATTCATACCATCTCCCACCGGCCCATCTCGGCCCAATGAGTATAAAAAAAAGAGAAATTTTGCATGGAAAGGGGTTGACACCTAATTTTTACATATGGGATTTCCATACAAATTACACCCCATGTATCTAGATTATGATGCTAATCCATCATGCAATAACCCACTTGGAAATCCTTTCCTCTCTCTTTATCCCTCTCCACCGAAGGTAGTATCACACACACACAATTTTATTTCACTTAAACACTCTCAAGAACACACTACAACACCTTCACTTCTCCTTCAAAAATTTTGAGATTAAGAGCTTTTCAAGTAGGATCTTCCATAAGAGTCATCATCTTAGGTAAGTTGATCCTTAAATCCATGATCAAATTACTTCATTTCATCAAAAATCTCCTCTAAATATATTCAAATGTATGATCTTGCCTCTTAGAACACATCTAAGCCAAGGATCCTCCAAGAAGCTTGCTAGGCCGAGAATAACATCAAACTTCTTCCATTCTTCTTCTTAACCGAACCCCCAAACTCAAGATGAGTTCATACCCCTCTCTTTTCAGTTTTTACAAGTTTTATGGGGGAGAATACAAGTAAAATGTGTAGATCTATGTGTATGTGTATGCTATGTATGATTTCATGTATGTGTGTGTGAAATTATGTGCTTATGTGTTGAATATGTAAACAAAAAGGAAAGAAATCTAAAAATCTATGACATAAGAAGGAAAACAACCATGATATAGTGTATACTACACTAAACATGCCAAGAAAAGTACCATCTAAGATTTAAATCAACATATTGCAACATAAAACAAAATTTTGGGCTTAAATTGCCAAATAAGCAAAAGTTGGGTTAAAACTGCCATTCACGGTTTTCCTTAAGGATCAAAAGAGTTAAAAAAAACTACAATAAATGTTTTTATGAATATTATGCTCTTCAAAGGATTTGAAATGTAAATTGTATCTTAATGGGCCAATGTTTGGGCTTTTCGGCCCACTAAGCCCAAAATTGCGAAAAACAAGATTTTCAAGGGGTTGAAATGATAAATTCCTCAAAACAGAGAATGAAAGGTTAAACAAGACTATGTCAAGGGTTAAAATTATTTTCTTTTCTAAAAAGGATATAAAAAATGTAAAGTTTTTGGATTTTGGGCCAAAATTGTAAAAGTTGCGAAAAGTTTGGGCTTTAACCGAAAAACACCTTTCTGGAAGGGCTGAAACTGCCAAGGAATAAGTTTTGAGCTAAAAATATCATTTGTAAAAGTCTATAGGTCAAATGTCTCAAGAAAATGAATTAAGGGCTTAATATATCTCTTTTTGTATAAAGGACCAAAAATGGCTATTTTTGTTAAAGAAGGGCTAAAATGGGTCAAACCAACAGTTTGAACCAATTATTTTATTTCTAAGATATTTGAGTCAAAAATACCAAAAGTCACAACTCATGAAAATAGAGAGATGAATCTACCTATAATCCAAATATCGTTATAAACAAATCGACCGGTCTCGTGTCGATACAAAAATAACAATGGTTCAATCAAACCTTCCAACAATTATACAATTCCTAAAACAAGTAAACATTTAAAAATTTGGGTTTGAAAGTCCAATCATGCTTTTTGGGTCTTTGTGACCCATTAACCATATTTTGGGCCTAAGGGATAATAATAAATGTTATAGGGCCTTCTAAGACCTAATTTCATATTTAAGGGACCCTCAATGGATTTTATGTGCTATTAGGCCTTAGTGGACCATTAGAATTGCTAGTAAGGTCCAAGAAAACAAATACAGGTCGATAATCGGTAGTAATCAAAGACAATTGGGATTTAGTGAGTAATAACGGGTGGCACCAACGTGTGTCGGTCGTAGTCTGTAGTTGTAATCAAAGTTTCCTCGAGGGAGAGCGAGAGTTTGTGTATAGATCTATACGGGGGTGACTCACCCACACCTTAGCTGTTCGCTACAGTTAGACTCGGCCACTCTAGGGTGACAAAATCTTAAGATAAATTCCGGCGTTCACTAGAGTGTCAAGATAGACGAACTAGTCATTATCATGCATGGTTATAACGACTCACATATATAAATCCAACATAAATCAAGTAATCAAGGTAAGTCAAAATCATCCACACGATGGAATAACAATTCGAACCCTTATATGATATTTTTATTTTCGGAAAACGTTGGGTTTTCCGGGGAAGTTCAACATTTTTCACTGGTACTTTTAATACAAAGCTTTTCAATTGTACACGTTTTGAAATCATCATGCATATATTTATGGATCTTCACATTTTTATATAAACAATGGTCTTTTCAGAAAATATCGGATTTTCTGAGTTGTTTTCTTTCAAACTACACAAAACATTTTCATATCTAACCTACTTATGAACTCATCAACATTCCATATGTTGACCGTTTTCAAAATAACTTGTATTCTCAGGTAACAGGTAACCTGAGGAGTAGTACCAAGCATGTTAGTGTGTCGTGCTTTTGAAAACTATCAGAGATTTTATGTTATGGATTTGTATTGTTAAAACAATGTACTTGATGTGCGCAACGACAGTTGTAATATATTGATGCATGGTGATGTTTATGTTATGATTCATGTATATTCATTGGGATGATATTCAATTTAAGTCACGCGAGCCTCGGACGTTTCCACCGTCTGGTTCGGGGTTGTGACAGGTTGGTATCAGAGCTTTGTTTATAGTTAACTATCATATCTAACCACACATTGATATGCAACTATAAACCAAAGAGGGACACAACAACTCTGAACAAAACAAAACAAATAAAACACAAAGATAAAACACCCCTGCTCATACGATATAGGAAAAATAACATAATACCAAATCAAATAAGATAATGCTAGCATCTCGGTTAAGCCAGGACTATTCTAAGTCGTATTAAGGGGTGAATGTAGCTTGAACAACTACATTTCCTCCGAGGTACAACTATCACATGCCCCGAGGAAACCGCGATCTTAGGTAAACCTAAAAACATACCCCTTTATTACCAAGAAGAGAACATGAATTCGATTTATACAATAATTAAAACGTCTTAGGAGTAATGATAGTTTATTCATATACCTTCTCTCAGTCACCATGGAAGGGGAGCACCAGGGCATTCAGTTTCATCAGGTCTTAGTGACCCAAGGGATGATCGAAGATGAGCCTGAGGGAGATCTGGGGGGAGCACACGACATGGGGCCTGATGAGTACACAGACACAGACTATGAGTTTGATGAGACCGATGACGACATGGAGGAAGAACAAGAATCAGGAGAGGATTCTGCCACATCACCTGCAAGCGAGGCGCAGCAGGACCACCCCGCCCCACGAGAGAATCCTGCAAAGGAGAATCGCTCTCCAGAAGCTGAGATTGCTGCTCTGGGGCAACAGCTATTCTCCATGGAAGCACGAGCAGTGCAAGCTGAGCAGGAAAGGGATGAAGTCATTAGATAAATGATCGAGATGGCCCAGTTGTTGGCAGAACACTTCGGTATATGACCTCGTTGCCACCCCTTAGAGTGTTAGGATTAGACTTACCTTACTAGTATTATGATCTATGTTATGTACCATCGACTCTATGTTTAAGTGATTACACTACTCGTAGAGTGATTATGCTGCCAAACTTATATCCTTATTTATGCACTTTCGAGCAAATTTTCATGTAATGAAGTGCGGATAAATTGTGAAACTACTTAATTTCATACCACACACCTAGTTTATAGGACCACAATCTCACAAAAACCATAGACACTCGACATCTTTTCATTTCATGACAGAAAGATGCCTTGACGACCAGCCCACGGAAACCCTAGGCCAACCCCACCCGAAGTCAACTCAGCTGCATTCCAAGTAGTTGTATCTGTTGCGGTTACTGTAGCCATGGCGCAAATCCACCAAGGGAAAAATGATGGAGTCAACGGACAAGGGGATGGAAGTTCGAACCACGACATAAATCAAGGACCTACCAAGACATGCTCCTACAAAGATTTCACCAATGCCAAGCCACGAACCTTTAATGGCATTGGGGGGAATGATAACCCTGAAAGATAGATTGAGAAGGTGGAATCGGTGTTCGAGATATGCAAATGCCCTGAGGAGATGAAGGTGAAGTTTGCTGCATGCACGTTCATTGATCAAGCTCTCACTTGGTGGAACGGACACGTAGAAGCCATAACTCTTCCCGTAGCCGACTCTATGCCATGGGCGGATATGAAAGAAATGATAATGGCCGAGTACTGCCCGCGAGGCAAAATTCAGAGGATGGAACAGGAATTGTGGAATCCCATCGTCCGAAATTCCGACATTAACGCATACATATCAAGGTTTAGCGAACTATCTCTGTTGTGCCCTGGCATGATTACTTTGGAGGGATAGAAAATCGAATGATTCATCTGGGGATTAACCTCCCCAATCCAAGGAAATTTGATAGTAGAAAATCTTGAAACCTTCGACAGTGCCAAGAGATTGGCCAAGAAACTGTACGGCCACAACAAAAAGAAGGGCGAGAAGCCAGTGGAAATTGATGGCAAGAAGGAGAGTGACAACAAGAAGGGAAATAATAACAAGCAAAAGGGGTGACAAGGCTCGGAGTCGTCCAAGAAGCAACAAACAGTGATAGTTAATGTTGCAACCACTCAAGTTCCCTCCGCACCAATTGCTCCAGTCTCAGCTGCTCCATGTGCTCCTAGACAGTATTCCAGTAATCCCCCAAAGTGCAACAAGTGCAGCCTCCATCATAATGGAGAGTGCAGAGAGATGCATTGCACCAGTTGCAACCAAAAGGGTCACACGGAAAATATTTCAGGACCTATCCTCCCCAGAATCAGCATCAAGGAAACAACAATAGCAACAACAACAACAACAACAACAACAACAACAACAGCGGCAACAATGCAGGACCGAGCCACACCTGCTATGGATGTGGAAAGACTGGGCATTTCCATCAGAACTGCCCCAACAACAATAACCCTGGGAATGGAGGAACAGGAAGGGTGCTGACCATGAGTCAAGGAGAAGCGGTTCAAGATCCCACTGTTATCACCGGTACGTTTCTCCTAAACCACACTTATGCATGCATCCTATTTGATACCGGAGCAGAACAAAGCTTTGTGAGCAATAAATTTAAACACTTGTTAAAACAACAACCCCATAAGCTTAATGAAACCTTTACGGTGCAGATGGCCAATGGGAAAACAGAATCCACTAGGGAAATCTATATCGGATGTACCCTAACCTCGAACCAACACGTCTTTCGAATAAACTTAATGCATGTTCCCATTAGGAGTTTTGATGTGATTATTAGCATGGATTGGTTAAGCCCCCACCATGCTGAAATTATGTGTCACAAGAAGGCCGTTCGCCTTCACCTTCCAAATCGCGAAACCTGGTTGTATATGGAGACAAAACCAGCACAAACCTTCGTCTTATCTCGTGCATTAAAGCACAGAAGTATCTACGAAAGAAAGACTTGACGTTTCTGTTTATATAGTGGATAAATCCAAGGAAGAGATCAATATTCGAGACATTCCAGTAGCTTGTGAGTTCCCGGATGTCTTTACTTAAGATCTTCCGGGGATACCCCCAGAAAGATAAGTTGAGTTTCGAATTAATCTTGTGCCAAGAGCTACTCCCAACGCCAAATTGCCCTACAGATTGGCTCCTGCGGAGATGCAAGAATTGTCTAGCCAACTCAGTGAGCTTTTAGACAAAGGATTCATCTGACCCAGTTTCTCACCCTGAGGAGCTCCGGTTCTTTTTGTTAAGAAGAAAGACGGATCCTTTAGGATGTCCATTGATTACATGGAACTAAATAAGCTCACTATCAAAAACCGTTATCCACTCCCGCGAATCAACGATCTATTTGACCAACTTCAAGGCGCAAGCTATTTCTCCAAGATAGATCTACGATCGGGATACCATCAACTCAAGGTCCAGGAAGAGGATATTCCCAAAACCGCTTTCCAAACTCGTTATGGACATTATGAATTCGTCGTAATGCCCTTCGATCTAATGAATGCCCTTGCTGCATTCATGGACCTAATAAATCGAATATGCCGACCATTCCTTGACAACTTTGTCATCGTTTTCATTGACGACATTCTAGTTTATTCTCAAAGCGAAGAGGAGCATGGCCAACATCTCCAACGAATCCTGGAAACCCTGCAAATCGAGAAGCTATACACAAAACTCTCTAAGTGTGAATTTTGGCTCCACAGTGTGAGCTTTTTGGGTCATGTTGTTAGCTAAGAAGGGATAAACGTGGATCCTTCTAAGGTTAAAGCCATTGAAGGATTGGCGACCCCAACGACACCTACAGAGATTCGTCAATTTTTAGGTCTAGTAGGCTATTACAGGAGGTTCATCTAGAACTTCTCCAAGACAGCCAAGCCACTTACCATGCTTACACAAAAGGGTGTTCCATTTGAATGGACAGATAAGCAAGAGGTTGCATTCCGAACCTTGAAGCAAGCACTCTGCAGTGCACCGATAGTATCACTATCAGAAGGAACAGAGGACTTTATAGTTTACTGTGATGCATCGAATCGGGGTCTAGGTTGCATACTTATGCAGCGTGGGAAGGTGATAGCTCATGCATCCTGACAACTAAAGACACATGAGGTGAATTATACAACCTACGATCTGGAATTAGGAGTTGTGGTCTTCGCCCTGAAAATTTGGAGGCACTACCTTTATGGTACAAGGTGCACCATTTTCACGGACCACAAGAGTCTCCAATACATCTTAAATCAGAAAGAGATGAACATAAGGCAACGAAGATGGGTAGAGCTACTAAACGATTATCAGTGTGAAATCAAGTACCACCTAGGCATGGCTAACGTGGTAGTTGATGCCTTGATTCGTAAAGAGTACTCAAATCATCCTGTAAAGACTCTTTCCATAACCATTTAATTCCACCTGACCTCCGAAATCAGAGTAGCCCAGTTCGAAGCCATGAAGACGGAAAACAAAGCAATCAAAGAGTTACGAGGAATGGAAAAGAATTTCGATGTGAAGGAGGACAAGCTATATTATTTTATGAACCGCATTTTGATCCTTGAACCTGGGGGATTCAGATAAGTGGTCATGGATGAAGCCTACAAGACACGATACTCCATCCATCCAGGTTTAGACAAAATGTACTTGGATATCAAGCAACATTATTGGTGGCCCAACATGAAGGCAAAGATTGCCACCTATGTTAGCAAATGCCTTACTTGCGCTAAAGTGAGGGTGGAATACCAGAAGCCCTCAGGATTCTTACAACAACCAGTAATTCCTGAGTGGAAATAGGAAAGGATTACTATGGACTTTGTGACCAAATTACACAAGTCAACAGATGGATTGGATACCATATGGGTAATAGTCGACAGATTATTGAAATCCGCTCATTTCCTGCCAATAAAAGAATCCTACAAGATGAAGAGGTTGACGAGGATATACATCAAGGAAATTGTGAGACTCCACGGAGTTCCAGTATCTATCATCTCAGATAGAGATAGTAGATTCACTTCACATTTTTGGCAATCACTTCAGAAAGCACTGGGAACACATCTCGACATGAGCACTACTTATCATCCGCAAATAGATGGTCAAAGCGAACGAACCATTCAAACACTTGAAGACATGCTTCGTGCGTGTTTGATAGACCTTGGAAAGTCTTGGGATACCCACTTACTGTTAATCGAATTCTCGTATAACAACAGTTATCACTCGAGCATTAAAGTTGCTCCCTTCGAGGTGTTGTATGTGTTGGATTAGTATAACCCATCAGTATGGGCGTAAATGTAAACCACCGTTGTGTTGGGCTGAGGTAGGTGACACCCAGCTAGCCAGAGGACTGACATTAGACAATACGTTAACGGGACCAGAGATCATACATGAAACAACGGAGAACAGAGTTCAAATTAGAGCTCGACAACAAGCATCACACGACCAACAAAAGAGGTATGCTAATAAACAGCGAAAGCCCTTGGAATTTCAAGTCGGGGATCGAGTGCTGTTAAAAGTATATCCCTGTCAAGGAGTTATTCGTTTTGGAAAATGGGGAAAGCTAAACCCACAATACATTTGATCCTTCGAGATTCTTGCCCGAATCGGTCCAGTGGCATATAGACTGCAGCTACCCATTGAGCTCAGCAACGTACACCCCGTGTTCAATGTTACCAATCTGAAAAAGTGTCTATCCGAAAAAACCCTTTTCATTCCACTTGAAGAAATCAAAATCAACGAGAATCTTATGTTCGTCGAAGAACCAGTCGAAATCATGGACAGGGAGTTGAAGTGTACCAACCAAAGTCGCATTCTGATTGTGAAAGTTCGATGGAACGTGAGACGCGGACCAGAATTCACATGGGAACGCGAAGACCAGATGAAGTAGAAGTACCCTCACCTATTCCCGCGTTCTCAAATCTAGCTTTCAAAAGAATTTCGGGATGAAATTCCCTCTAACGGGGTGATGATGTCACAACTAGGAATTTTGATGCTTTGTAACAACAACAACAACAATAATAACATTTGTGAACCAAAAATGTGAAAGCATGCATGATGCTTATTCAATAACAACGAAAATTTCCATCAAACACCCCATACAAACTTTCATATAGTCAACGAAAGATTGGAAACCCTAAAAATCCCGATTTAAATCTATTTTGGACTAGGACCTCCTTATTGGGCCTAATGGGCCAATATGTTTCCAATTTGACTATTTTGGGCTTAGAACTCTTAAATGGGCCCTAATTGGATCCACTTTCATGAAACTTAATATTTTGGTCCATAATGGATCTAAAATGGATTAGTTTACCTATAATGGGTCTTATTGGACTAAAAAAGAATTCAATTAGCCTTAATGGACTCAAATCCATCCCTTTATGCTAAATTGGGCCGTGAACCACCCAAAGGAGCCCAATGGGCTGAAAACCTTTCTAAGAACCTCATAATTACGAACCTAGGTTAGAAGTGGGCTAAAACTCATTCATACCATCTACCACTAGGCCCATCTCGGCCTAATGTGTATAAAAAAAAGAGAAATTTTGCATGGAAAGGGGTTGACACCTCATTTTTACATATGGGATTTCCATACAAATTACACCCCATGTATCTAGATTATGATGCTAATCTATCATGCAATAACCCACTTGGAAATCCTCTCCTCTCTGTTTATTGCTCCCGGACGAAGGTAGTGTCACACACACACACACAGTTTTCTTTCACTTAAACACTCTCAAGAACACACTACAACTCCTTCACTTCTCCTTTAAAAATTTTAAGATTAACAGCTTTTCAAGTAGGATCTTCCATAAGAGTCAATATCTGAGGTAAGTTGATGCTTAAATCCATGATCCAATTACTTCATTTCATCAAAAATCTCCTCTAAATCTATTCAAATGCATGATCTTGCCTCTTAGAACACATCTAAGCCAAGGATCTTCCAAGAACCTTGTTAGGCCGGGAATAACATCAGACTTCTTCAATTCTTCTTCTTAACTGAACCCACAAACTCAAGGTGAGTTCATACCCCTCTCTTTTCGGTTTTTACAAGTTTTATGGGGGAGAATACAAGTAAAATATGTAGATCTATGTGTATGTGTATGCTATGTATGATTTCATGTATGTATGTGTGAAATTATGTGCTTATGTGTTGAATATGTAAACAAAAAGGAAAGCAATTTCGAAATCTATGACATAAGAAGGAAAACAAACATGATCTAATGTATACTACACTAAACATGTCAAGAAATGCTTGGGCTTTAACAGAAAAACACCTTTCTTGAAGGGCTGAAACTGCCAAGGAATAAGTTTTAAGCTAAAAATGTCAATTGAAAAAGTCTATACGTCAAATGTGTCAAGAAAATGCATTAAGGGCTTAAAATGTCTCTTTTTGTATAAAGGACCAAAAATTGTTATTTTTATTAAAGAAGAGCTAAAAAGGGGTCAACCCAACATTTTGAACCAATTATTTTATTTCTAAGATATTTGAGTCAAAAATAACAAAGGTCACAACTCATGAAAATAGAGAGATGAATATACGTATAATCCAAATATCGTTATAAACAAATCGACAGGTCTTGTGTCGATACAAAAATAATAATCATTTAATCAAACCTTCCAAGAATTATACAATTCCTAAAACAAGTAAACATTCAAAACTTTGGGCCTGAAAGTCCAATCATGCTTGTTGGTCCTTTGTGACCCATTAAGAAGATTTTGGGCCCAAGATATAATAATAATTGTTATTGGACCTTCTACGACCCAATTTCATATTTCAGGGATCGTCAATAGCTTTTAAGTGCTATTCGGCCTTAGTGGCCCATTAGTATTGCTAGTAAGGTCCAAGAAAACAAATACATGTTGATAATTAGTAGTAATCAAAGACAATTGGGATTTAGTGAGTAATAACGGGTGGCACCAACGTGTGTCGGTCATAGTCTGAAGTTGTAATCAAAGTCTTCTGGAGGGAGAGCGAGAGTTTGTGCATAGATCTATACGGGGGTGACTCCCTCACACCTCAGTTGTTCGCTACAGTTAGACTCGGCCAGTCTAGGGTGACAAAATCGTAAGATCAATTTCTGCGTTCACCAGAGTGCCAAGACAGACGAACTAGTAATTATCGTGCCTGGTTATAACGACTCACATAAACAAATCCAATATAAATCAAGTAATCAAGGTAAGTCAAAATCATCCATGCGATGGAATAACAATTCGAACCGTTATATGATATATTTATTTTCGGGAAACATCGGGTTTTCCGGGGAAGTTCAACATTTTTCACTGGTACTTTTAATACAAAGGTTTTCAATTGTACACGTTTTGAAATCATCATGCATATATTTATGGATCTTCACACTTTTACATAAACAATGGTCTTTTCAGAAAATATCGGATTTTCTGGGTTGTTTTCTTTCAAACTACACAAAACATTTTCATATCAAACCTGCTTATGAACTCACCAACATTCCATATGTTGAACGTTTTCAAAATAACTTTATTCTCAGGTAACAGGTAAGTTGAGGAGTAGTACCAAGCATGTTAGTGTGTTGTGCTTTTGCAAACTATTAGACATTTTATGTTATGGATTTGTAATGTTAAAACAATGTACTTTATGTGAACAACGACAGTTGTAATATATTGATGCATGGTGATTTTATGTTATGATTCATGTATATTGATTGTGATGATATTCAATTTATGTCACGCGAGCCCTCGGACGTTTCCGCCGCCTGGTTCGGGGGTGTGATAATCGAGCAGCTTCAACAAGAGTTCTATTTCGTCGTTCGACTACACCGATTTGTTGTGGGGTATAAGGAGCTGAGAAGTTGTCGTCAATTCCTTTTTTTGTGAGAAACATTTTGACGATGGAATTAGTGAATTTCGAGTCATTGTCACTTCGGATTGTCCTAACTGGGAGTTTGAATAAAAACTTCTATTCCATTGATAAAATTAATGAGCTCTAAGGCTGTGTCGGATTTTAGCCGAAGGAAGAAGACCCAAGTGAACCGTGTAAAGTCATCAACAATCACAAGAATGTATTTCTTATGGTGAAGACTTTCTACACTGGATGGTCCACAAAGATCAATGTGTAGAAGCTCCAATAGTACCGAAATGGAGTTTTTGATGATAATAGGATGACCCTTCTTTGATTGCTTACCACACTCACAAGCAGCATACAAATGATCATTTTCGAATTCAAGGAGAGGTAAGCCTCTCACCATTTCGCCAGATACAAGATCATTCATGTATCGAAAGTTCAGATGAGCAAGACTTTTGTGTCATAACCAACTGATGCCAGGAACAGCTTTGGAGAGAAGACAGAGTTACGGTTTGCTAATAATCATGTTGATGTCGAGCGGGTACGTGTTCCTGTTACGAAGTGAATTGATTAGGCACTCTTTGCGGTCTTCGGTCATTACATAGCTGTACTTTTTGAAAAATTCCACACATCGAATTGAATCAATGAGCTGAGAAACAGTTATCAAATTGTGTTTCATATCAGCTACATATGCCACATTTGAGATAGAGAAGTTTCAATTGGTGAGGATTCCATAACCACAAATTTGAGAATTTGAATTGTTTCCATATGTCATGTAACCAGCATTTGGAGTAAGCTTTAAGTCTCGCAGAAAGTCTTTCTGCCCTATAATGTGCATGGAGCAAGAATTATCAGTATACCATATTGTATCTTGATCCGAAGTACAAAGTGCCTGCAAAATTAGTGAGTAATGGAGTTTTTAGGCTCCGGATTTGATTTTGGAACATAGATGCGGGCTTTGGACTTTTATGGTGACTTTGAAACATCATTGCATTTTTGAGTGGTGTTCTTTTGAAATAGAAAAAAGGATAATGTCTTTTCATCTATCCAGTAGTCATATTCAATGACTTGGAGTTTCCGAATGGTCTGCTTCGGACTTTTGACTTCCGGAGTGGTGGTAGCATTTGTCACCTCCGGAATTCTTTTTTCATCAATAGGAGTTTTGACTTTCCACACAAAAAATTTCTTTGAAGATTTTGAAGAAGAAGTTTTATTTTCATTTGTGGATTTGCTTGATAACACATTCGGTTTTGAAAGTTTTGGTTTAAAAATTATGCCATCAGATTTTGCAATAAAAACAGGTGAATTAGTCCGAGGATGGGTGTTTTGGAGTGTTGTGACATTTACACGAGTTTTAGTCTGAGTATAATTTTCTAATTTCTTAGGTTCTAAACGACTATGAGATACGGAAGGTCTTTTGAGGATCTTAGTGGGAGTAAAGGAGTTTTGACTATGAGTTGATGCATGAGAGTTAATGGAAACACTTGGTTTGGAGTTGGCAATGAACCTGAAATTTTGTCTAGTGTTAACTTCCTTCTTAAGTGCATTGTGAGCTTCCACCTTGGGATCCACAATATCCTTCCTATTCAACGTTAGTTTTCTATTAGTATGAGGTGAGGATTTCGAGGTTTGTCCTTCGGATGGATTCCTAAACTTAGGAGTAATGGGAACCAATTTACCTTTTGAAACTACTAAGGAATCCGATTCGCATGAATCAGAGGACACACAACTTGAGATTTCAACTTTATCATCTAAGGATGCCCATACAAACTCAGAGGTATCAGTTTCGGTTTTCAGAGATGGAATTTCTTCAACTACACAGTTGTTTGTGTGATTACTCATAGGAACATAATCAACACAATTCGGAAGACTATAATGAAATTATGTGGTCCGATTCAGGTCCAGGTTTATCAGAGGCGAAAGAGGCATGGAATCAGGACACTTGATAACTATTGGTTTAAACTCAGGAATTAGGGACTCAAAATGGTTTGTAGTCACTGAAAGTGGTGATAAGGGAGAAACAGGGGTGTCCGAATGTTTAATGTTCGTAACCTCTCCCATGAATGTCAAATTTTGTAATTCCTTCAGGGAACTGGTTATTGGTTTCGTAAATTCACTTAAGAGACCAGGTGCTTTGGAACATGGATGACGAAAATTATGAGTCATCCGAATGTCCGATTCAAGCATATCTACAGAGTTATGCAAAACATCTATCTTAGCATTAAGATGTTTGTTATCAGAAATCAAAACATTGCGTTCAGAATAGGTGATTTCACATTTATCTTTCAAAATGATACATTTATTTTTGACATTACAATTTCTTATCCTCAAAACGTAATCTAAGACGAATTAGTTCACAATCTAAGACTCGATTTTCAATTACTTATCCTCAAAACGTAATCTAAGAAGACTTAGTTCACAATATTATACTCAAAACGTAATCTAAGACGACTTAGTTCACATCTTTTGACATGCTCTAAAGACTCGATCTTCAATTTCTTATCCACAAAATGTAATCTAAGACGACTTAGTTCACAATCGTTATTCTCACTGGCTTCTATGGTAGACTCATAGGCTTTATAGATGGTGTTCATCTTTGTTTGGATTTGGGTCAAATAAGGTTCATAAACAGACAGATCAAAATTATTATTAGAGATCATATATTTTACCTATTGAACAATGCTTCATCCTGGTGGATTGTTGGTTTCCATGTAGCAATAGTGAGGTTCAACAACATCATCTTCATCTTCTGATCCAGAAGACCAATAACCCTCATCACATTCAATCATTTGTCTTGCCATCAGACACATATTCCTCCTAGTTTCCATATCATCATCCCTGGAGGACCAATATCCTTCAACATCTCTTGAAACCATTATAACAAAGGATTTTTCACTTTCAGCCAACTTTTGTGTTCTTCGAACGTAGTAGGTAGAGTCCTTGATTTTTGAATCTTATGGAGCTTCAGCCATACAATCTTTAGCAAAATGGTTTGCATGTCCACACTTATGATACACAATTTTTGGTTTGTCTGATTTTTCTGAGAGGGTTCCGAAGTAGAGTTTTGTTTAGGGAGGTTAGGTTTGTATCCAGGAGGGTTTTCGGAGGGTTTAGATTTTGGAGCTTAAAATGGTTGAGGATTGTTTTGGTGAGGAGCATGGAATCAGTTTTGGTACGGTTTTTAAGAAGGATTGAAAGGACATTTGTACTTCATTGAAAGTAGTGCGAACTCCTATTGGAAACGGAGTTCAGAGTCCATAGCTTCGAAGATATCAACCGTATAGATTTCTGTAGGTAAGGTAGGTGCGGGTGATTTAACCAATGGAACAGTGGGTTTGAAAGGATCTGAAGTAGATGAGTTCGGAATGGTTGATTCAAAGAAACTGACAAGGGCAAGAGGGCCTCCGGAGAGTTCCCTTATGGTTTTAGCAACATTAGATTCATGTCCTTGAAGTTCATCAAAGATTTGATAGAGCTTCAACTTTTTCAGTGAACCATTGCTTTGAAAATAGGATTTCACATTTCCCTATTCTTTGACCAGACTGTTTATGAATTTGAGATTGTACTCCAAAGGAGTTTGGACAATCCCATAAGCAATAATGTTGTTGACAACAATTCGGTAACCGTTGGAAGCAGACGCCACTAATTCACCAGGAATGGTGGTCAAAGTGTCAAAATTGTTGACAAATGAGGTGAGGTGCTTGTCCTTCATATTTTCCAAACCTTTAATCGGGTCCTGAAGAGCGTCCCAAATTTGTTTGGCTGATTTGCATAGCTTGATATGCTCAAAGAGTGAAGGAGGAACACCAAACACCATTTCTGAGAAAGCAATTTGATCATCATGCAGCTTCTCGGTATCATCCACAGTTAGAGGAGCTGGACAAACTTCATCTTCTCACTTGAGCTGAGCAGCTGCATCTCTTACAACTGTTCTTACAGAAACATGAGGACCTTCTTTGACGGGTCACCAGATTTGTTCACCTTTATCTTTAGAAATTAAAAATCTTTCCATTCTAACTTTCCAGTGATCATATTCTTCCACAACTAGTAATGGGGCACATGTAGGGCCACCCACACTATTTGCGATTTGCATTGAAATCATTTGTTAAGGATTAGAAGAAGCCATTGAAGTTAATATATCTTCAAGCTAAAGTGGTATATAAAAGAACTTTTATACTTAACACAGAAATGGTTGAAATACAAAGGTAATTTGAAACCAACTATAATCTGATCTTATGGATTCAAAGGACAACCAATCAAGCTATGATACCAATTGAGAGAACGAGCTCAATCTGATGCGCAGGGACGAGGTTCAAGAACTTAAACCTTGAGTGAATGCTTAAGATCAATGTCTGCTTGCTAAGAAGTTCAAATCAGTCCTGGAAAGCCCAGTCAAGTCTTAGATAATGTGTTCAGCAAAATGGTCAAGCCATTAAATTAAGATTGAGAATAAATGATCAAAGTAAAGCTAGTAAATGATGAACAAGGAGAATGTTTTGAAATAACTTAGTAAAAATGCTAAAAGTTGAGTGAAAAGATCCGGCTATGACTTTTATATAATGCTCCTTTATACAGGATTGAATGTTACAGTGAATTAACCCATGTGCTTACATAGGACCAGACAAAAGAGATAAATCTGACATTCTGATTGTCCAAATACAACTATAGACTAAGTCCTATGAAATGTTACATCAATAACAAGACAAAAGTAATAAATGAACAAAAGACAAAACATGGATGTTCCGGATCAGCATTCATTTCGGACTTGGGTGTCATTCCTGAATGGTTTCATCTCCACTTCTGCTTCTTCCCAGGTCCGCACAAGTTCTAGACTACTTTTCTTTGTTACTTCAGAACATCTACTCTGGAATGTAAGTGCTTCAGATTTCATACTTAGGATTGCTAAGGTTCACTTTTAGCTTCCAACACTCCCAAACCCGATATGGAGGCATCAGATTAAACCATAAAATAATCCATACCCTTGGGAAGCATGAGAATCGGGGATTTTCACAATCTCTATTTCAATGTCTCGAAGGACAACTGCTGATCGGGCCCCCACCGAAAAGTAAAATTCTTCTTCGTCAAGTGGGTCAATGGACCACAATCTTGGAGAGGTCCTGGATAAACCTCTTATAATACCCTGTGAGACCTAGAAAGCTCCGAATCTCCAGTTGGTTCCTTGGAACTTACCATCGCACCACAACCTCAACCATAGTTGGATCGACCAATATAACCTTCTGGTTGATGACGTGCCCTCATAACTGCACCTCTCATAACCATAACTCACATTTGGAGAAATTGGCATACAACCTCTCTATCATCAGGGTCTCCAACACCTCTAACAAGTGCTCCTCCTATTACTCCTTGTTCTTGGAGTATGCCATAATATCATCTATGAATACTATCAATGACCGGTCCAACATCGGCCTACAAACCCGATTTATGAGATCCATGAACGTTGTTGGTGCATTGGTGATCCTGAATGGAATCACCACGAACTCGTAATGACCATAGTGAGTCCTGAAGGCCGCCTTCTACACATCCTTGTGTCTGACCCACATCTGATCATAGCCTGATCGCAAATCAATCTTGGAAAACCAAGATGCACCCTAAAGTTGGTCAAATAAATAGTCGATGCTCAGGAGTATGTAACGATTCTTCACCGTTAGCTTATTCAACTCCTGGTTATCAATACACATCATGTGTGAACAATCCTTCTTTTTCATGAAAAGGATCGATGCTCCCCAAGGAGAACTACTCGGCCAAATAAATCCCATGTCTAGTAGCTCTTGGAGCTGCATAAACAACTCCTGCATCTCCGGTGGTGCCAAACGATATGGTGCTTTGGCTATTAGAGTCGCATCAGGTACCAAATCAATCCAAAACTCAACTTGTCTCTCGAGAGGATCTCCTAGCAACTCCTTAAAAAACACATCAAGAAAATCTCGAACAGCGGGAACCTCACTCAATGACTTTGTACCCTCAACCCAGGTATTCGCCATATATACCGGAAACCCAGAAGAACCCTGCTAAATATATATCCTGGTCGTCACAGCTGAACATAGATCTATCCCCATGAAAATCACCTCACCATGAATAACAAATTCTCCCCTACATGGGGTACAAACTCTCATTAACTATTGCTCACAGTCAATCAGGGCCCCATTGGGGCCCAAGCAGTCCATCTTGATAATAACCTTCGACCGTCGTAGATGGATCAACACCAAATAAATAGAGTACCTCTCATTGTATAGATTCAAAACAAACCCTCGATGAACCCTCGAAGCACTCACATAATGATCATTAACAATCTCGATCTCCGATTAATAATCTAAAGTCCCGAAGCATCACTAAACTTCTTTCTAAGCGCAAGAGATACAAAGGATCGGGTAGCACCCGAATCAAACAGAACATCAGTAACAACATTGACTATGAAAAGTCCCTATGTCGCATTAGATATAATTATAAGCATAAATAAGTCAAGCAAATAAGATATAATCAAAAATATACATACTGGTAACCACATCTGGTGTTGCACGAGCCTCATCGGTAGTTAGCTGGAAATCCCTTCTCTTCACAACATGTGTCTTTTACTTGCTCTGGAGGCCATTGGTAATCCTCAAGGTGGCTGGTGTAGGCACCACCACCATCCCTCTTGATAACCTCAGACAATCGGGCTTTTATGACATGCCTGGTAGTAGTAAAAACAGATCAATGCACTCCAGGGGCATCCCTACTCATGTGAATCGTCTGTCCACACCTATAACAACACAAACCCACTGATCGGTATGCCCTATTATGTTCTTTCTTCACTTGCTGTAGTGACCTCAGCCCTGTTGGTCCCTAGAATGCGAATAAGAAGTCTTAGGCTTTTTAGCCTAGCCCAAGACAGTCTAAATTTGATCCGGCTTGTGCTTTGTCTAAAGCTCTAGGTCAATCTCCCTCTCCCAGGTCCTCTCAATCATATCATTCAGGGTCTTTCACCCTGAAAATATCAAAAAATCTTTGATGTCATCCCTTAACATGGCATTATATCTCATTTTCCTCATCTCTTCATCCGCAGCATACTGCGGAACCAAAAATCCCTCTCTTGGAACTTGGCGGTAATCTCTGCCAAATTCTCAATAGTTTAATGAAGGTTCCGGAACTCCTTTGCCAGCTATTGCACCTCGATCGCCTTTGTAAACTCCTTATGGAATCTCGTAACAAACTCACCCCAAGACATGGCTGTTAACGCCATAGTCCCCACAGCTCGGCCAACCTCATCCCACCAGTCTCGTACTCGGTCCCTTAGTAGGCAAGACTCAAACCCTACTTTTACCTCTTCCAAACAAAAACTCGTCCACTGAGCATTCTCCATGCCAATAATCTAACTTTGGCTTGCAATGGGGTCCCTTAGACCCGAAAAGCTTTGGAGCTCTACATGCCTGAACTCCTGAAATCAGGGAGTTCTTGCTCCTACCTAGCTGGAAAAAATATTAACTCAAAAGGCCCTGAGCTTCTCCTCCATATACTCCACAATCCACTCCTTGATAGTACCAAACATCACAAGAGTAGCATGCACAATACCACGAGTGACCTCGGTTGCAATGAGCTCGTATAGCCTCTCATCAATTGGCCTTGTGCCCGAGCCAGAGCAATAACCAAAACCAGAGTCGAAATCTCCTCCTCGAGTGATCACCACCATACTCAACTGCAATACAAACATATAAATGATCAACAGTAAGCTCGAGGGAATTCTCACTATACCATCCTACTTAATCCCCAGGTTTGTTCTTGTCTCGAGTACAAATCTTGTGCTTCTTGTAGTACGAGCCCAATACTACCTTCCAAACCTATCTATACCCTCCTCAAGAGCCATCCTGATTCCTATATATATATATATATCCTCCTCAAGAGCCATCTTGATTCCTCTAAGTCATCATGCTATATATATATATATATATATATATATATATATATATATATATATATATATATATATATATATATATATATATATATGTGTGTATGTGTGTGTGTGTGTGTGTGTATATATACACACACACACACCAATCCTATTCTAAATAGCATACATATTATAATATAGCATTACCTAGGCTCTCCTAGGAATTTTCAATCAACACTACCTCTACCATACAAAGAATCTCAATCAAAGCTTCCGGTTTCCATATGCATGCAAGTTATACACAAAATGGGTTCACATAGACGGTCAAATAATGATTGTACCGATAGTCCACAACCGAACAAGGAACAACAAATAAGGCTAAATCAACTATTCTAGGGTTATATGATCCTAATCGTATACAGCTTTTAAAGCATACACTTAGCAATTAACTAAGCCGATATCAATTCCATGCAACATATAGCATCTGAATCCCCTAGGTTATAAAGCATCACACAAATCAGGAAACCCTATCATACAATTCCTGAGGGTATCCTTATTCCTATGATATCATACAATTCAGATATCAGATATACTAATCAAACAAAAAAGTATGGGTATTTTAGGAATTACTTAATTGGGCTCGGATGATTGCACACATCATACCCCTTTTTTATTTAGTGACATATTTTTAGAAATACTAAATTTTCTTTTAAAAAGAGTATTATTCACTCAATTTGAGTCCTAAGACACTCGAAGGTGTACACGAATCCATCAAACCAAGGCTATGATACCAACTTGTAACATCCCAAAAACCATAAGTAAAAATTTTATTTTAAAGTTCATCAACCCTAATCATCACATGTTTTAAAACCTTCCAAATACATGCTACTTCAAAATATCAGAGGAAAAGAAATCATAATTGTAGAATTCATGAAAGTGAAGATGTTGTGCCATCATGTCGGGCCCTTCCTTTTAGTACTGGAGTACCTAAAACCAAAGCATAATTGTAAGCATAAAGCTTAGCGAGCTTCCCCAAAATACCACATACATCATGCATACTATAATAACATGAGGCAGCATCACATCGGAATCAATCCTCAGGTCTGTATCAACCATAATTAACATCAGAGGATTGTGTCGGGTCCGCATCATCCCCAGGGTCCGTATTAACCTCGAGCCCATAATGCATCCGAGCTTAGATTGGATCCATACATATATCATATAATCATAATAGAAAAATCCATACAATAATGTACATTCTACATATACAATATAGTGGGCTAGCCTTGGTGCCTTCAACCCACTAAGTTGGTAAGAAGACTCACCTCTAATTGAAGACAATTGAATTTTACACTCGAGCTGTTGCGAACACAGCTCCTCACACTAAACATAACCCTATAACGACTGTAGTTAATAATTAGAGATTTTCCCTATAAACAATTAACCAATTCATAAATTATCAAATTGAGGGCAACAGACCATTTTCCCTTCCAATTCCTAATCAACTATTCGAAGTCTAAAGTTCCTAATGGCCCAAGGCCCCAAATAGCCCTAAAGTTGAATCTAAGTAGTACGCCCCATATATAAGCCTCTGATGTAGAAGGGATTATGGGATCAAGATGTAGTACGTGTAACGTACTTCAAATTATGCCCTACATATGCATCAAAATCCAAAACCTTCTTGTAACATCCTGTTTCTAATCATCCGTGATTAGGGTTCATGGGTTACAACTGGGCATGAGGGATTCTTGTGGTTGTGACGAGCTGCAAGGAGCTTAGGGCATCTCGTCACCTATCCGAGGGTAAGAAGTTCGTGGGAATCGGATTTATGTTGAGGAAGAAATGAAAGTTTGAAGATTCGTCAAGATAAGTCCTTATTTTATGATGTGTAGCAGTCGAGTGCCCGGGGTGTAATTAAGTGTATCCTCGACGTAATCATATGCGTGCAAGAGACGTGAAGGCCACCTAGTACGCCAAACATACCAGAGGGTACGCCCAGCGTACTAGGTCCTGAAAGAAAACCATAATGTCTTGTAGCATCTCTATTTAAGGGACAATATGCCCTCATGTTCAGCCACCATTCCAGTATCTTACTTCCCACAAAACCCTAAATCTTGTTTCTCGGCTTGTGTGATAATTAGAGGCTTATGAAGTGATCTTGGGGGATTCTTCTGACAAGAAGGAACTTTCAAGGAAGAATATTTGCCATTCGAGCTCTTGGATCTGAGTTTCCTTGAGGATAGAGCATCATTCAGAGGTATCAAGCTCAAAACTTTCCCTTTCTTTTGCATGGTTCATTTAATGGTCCATTTTCGGGTTTATGTCCCCAAAGCTTCAAGCTTTTTGAGTTGGTCAACCCAAGAACCTTGTACTTGTCCCCTTTGATGTCTTTAGATGGTATAAGTTCATAAATATAGAGTCTTGGTGGTCAAGATCTCCCAACCTATGAGATATGTGGATTTTATGGTGGAAAAAGTGAGAGTTTATGAGATCTTCACTTGTTCAGCCTTGATAGAGCTTAAAGTCACCAACTTTATGATATAAGAGACTTCATTTGACCGAGATCTAAGAGGGTAGCCTTTATCTTAATGGGTTAAGATCACTTGAGTAGGATAAGCAAGTCTGGGACATATACCGAGCGTACTCCCAGCTACGCGCAGCGTAGCACTGAGTCGCCCCCTGTTGCATGCATGGCTAAGCGTACGCCCAACGTAGAGAGACATATGCCCAGCGTACGTGGCAAGTGTTGACTTTCTATTGACTTTTCAGTGTTTCGAGAAAATGTAAATATAGAAGGGTAAAATGGTCTTTTTAGTCTCCTGGGATTTAGTAAAGGATTATTGGGATTGAGGGTTAGGCTCATTTAAGGTTGGGCCTAATTGGGAAGATGGGGCCATTAGTGGGTCCTTGTGTTGGTCTTGCCTCCTTGACTTGAGTTACGGGTTGGGCCTCGGGTGGGCCTACTTAGTATTGGGATTTGTTGAGCCCAATGGGTTTGGGTTATTTATTGACCGAGTTGGCGGGCCATCTTTAAACCTGATGAGCCAAGGTATGGTCTTAGATTTTAATTGAGTTAACTATGGGTTTGGCAGAGTGTTAGAGGCCGGTGTGCAACGACAGCATTTATAGGAGCCATTCTTCATCCGAGGTGAGTCTTCTCACTATACTTTACCTTGAGCAGTAGTTATGTGTGATCGGAAGGTCTTATGTGCTTGCATTGAGTATTATGTAATCATGCCTTATATGCTATGTTGTGCATTATTTCTTTGTGATTTATGCCATGTGGAGTTTTACAGACCGGACCAGAGGGTCCAACGATTTATGAGGCCAGAGGGTCCTCAACCAGACCGGACAGAAAGGTCCCACGAGCTAGACCGGACCAGAGGGTCCAACGAGCTATGGGACTGGAAGGTCCCTTTGAGACACATCGGGTTAGAGGGTCCTATAGAGTTACAGCCTCGAGTGACTAATATTTGTATGAGGTATTTTGTGGAACTCACTAAGCTTCGTGCTTACCGTGTTATGTTGTGTGTTTCAGGTTCTTGTTAGGATCGCAGGAAGGCGACGACTCGATTGTACACACAAGGAAGAGAGTCACGAAGGGCGATCCTGGATTTTTATAATTACTTTTGAAAACTATTTTAAAATATGTTATGACATCGACACTTGAGATTTTAAAGATTATTACATGTCATGTTGGTAATTTTAAATTGAAAATTTTGTTTGAAAATTTAAGGTGTTACAAATTGGTATCAGAGCCTTGGTTTGAGGGATTCAGATACACCTTCAGGTATGTCTAGACTCAAACTGAGGATTTGAGGAAAGTTTTCAAAAGAAACGATGTTCTGGAAACGAGTAAAATATTTCTAGTGAAAGCGGAAAAGAGCAGTGTGTACAATCAGCCAGCGCTCGAACGGTGATTTCCTAAAATACCCTTACGTTGTGTGTTATGAATGATATGTTATATGTTATGAATGCTAGAGAGTAGGCTAGGTACTTCATAGTTTAGGACTAGAGTGGACTGATTTGTGATGCCTTAGCTTATGAGTTACTTCCATCTGTGGTTTGCTTTTGTTTAAGTTCGGAGTATGAGTATCTAGCAGGAATCCTTTTAATAAGGGATCTGAGTAGAGGAGTAATCTAGGAGAGATACCAAGATGAGCAATTGATGAGCCTACTGAGAAGGTAGTCAGATACCAGCGAGGGGTGGAGTTTCTTGACCTCGATGATATGTTTTGAGTAAGTGTATAGCAACCAGAGTTGTAACCTAGATTGGTTATGCGTGTTGATAGAGATTATTCTATGCCCAAATGTTGCTTGCTTCGTGCTTTGTAGAACTCTCGTTGATGGGAGTCAGCTACTAAGTGAATATGACAATATTCAGGAGGTAGACGGCTGGCATCATTAGGAGTTCTTTAGCAGATGATGGCGGAGAAGTGTGAGCACCTAGGAATAGCCTAGGGGGTAACCATGGTCAGATGAGTGCGCTAACAGGGTAGAGCATTTCGCTGGGGAGCAAACACATGTAACGGGATGGACGAACGAGAAGGTTGAGCAACTACTTACGAAATCTGGGATGGTCCGTGTGGAAAGTATGGGTAGATGTGGCAGGTAGTATGGGCCCGTACTACTGAAAGCAGAGGACCCATACTTTTTGTAGGGAGTATTCTGGAGATTCTAAGTAGCAGGTTGGGAAGTGATTTCATGGTTCGAGTACCATGATTGGTAGCAGATTGAGAAGTGATGGCATGGTTTGAGTACCATGATTGTTAGCAGATTGAGAGGAATGTCATGCTTCAAGTACCATGATTGGTAGCAGGTTGAGGGGTGATGTCATGGTTCGAGTACCATGCTAAGTAGCAGCTTGATTGGTGAAGCCATGGTTCGAGCACCATGGTTTATAGCAGACCAAGAGGAGGCCACATGGTTCGAGTACCATGACCAGGGTGGTTAGTGTTACTGTTTATAACAGTTATTCCGTTGTGTTTGGTTATACTGAAAATGGATATGAAGAGTATGGGGCCAGAGGTCCATGTTGAATGAGTTTCAATGGAGCATACCTCGAGAGGAAAACCGAGTTAGTTCCCGAGGGATCTTTGGTGAGATGTCATTTGCAGTTGCAAGACTCAGGGATGAGTAGAAGATGGTGAGCTAAGGAGGAGTACGGTCTGAATTGAGGAATCGGGCGACAGTGGGGATCCCACTTCCTGTGACTGCAGGGTGCTATTTAATGTGAGGAACAGAAGGGATATGAGTTTCAGAGTTAGAGGTAAACCATGTAGGGTAGCAAGTGTGGTGACCTTTTCACCAAAGTATTTGGGCAGTATGTTTGTTGCGAGGTATCCTTATTCCAGGAAAGAGCCAATATTGGGACTAATATGGATGAGAATAAGGAGGTGCCTTGTTGGGGGAAAAGTACTTTTACTAGCAGTTTCCGGTGGATAAAGGAGTATATTGGGGCGGTGGCCCTCATGGTCCTTGTGGTGTATCAACAATGAGAATGAGGTCTATGCTTTTATGATTATTCCCCGATTTGGGAGGAAGGTTGAGGAGTTACATTTGAAGTGAGTGAAAGGGAATTATTTGCGGATTAGAGACGGATTGGATTCGGAACGGTGGGGTTTCCGGCGGTGTGTCAGTCTGAGGCCTCAAGGTGACCAGAGGCAGTCACGTGGGGAGGATTCTGAGATTTTTTTTAGGGAAGGGATATTTGGAGATTGTTTGGTTTCCTTTGGGAAGACCCTGGGATGATTGCATAATACGATCAAGAGTCAAGAGTGACATAATTGGTGAGACAGTCTACTGAGTAGGTTATCTATGTGCCAATTGGTGGTTATTCGAACCCTAAGTGGGGGAGAACTGGTTTTCCAGTAAGGGGATCAGTGATCCATGTGGGCGGCTAGAGAAATGGATATGGAAATCTACAGTGCGGTCATGAGTTTGTGTTTAAGAAAGGATGAGTGGATCCATGGCAGGTGGCCGTGGATTGGAGAATTCATTGTGACTTGGGATTTTAGGAGATGGAAGACTCTGAGATTCGAGTGGTGCGAGGGGAAGATCGGTTGTGAGATTCTGAAATAGAAATGTGGTATCTGAGTATGATGCCATAAGTATGAGATATGTGGTTTGGGTAAAACAACATGAGATTCTGTGATAGTGTACCGAGGTATCCGGTTATGATGTCCTTAATTCCAGATTATTTAGAGTTCTGAGTTAAGAGATGGCAAGTGGTGTAGCAAGTATATTCGGTTCCAGTGGGAGCTCTTTGACTGATTCATGTGAAAGAGATTATTTAAGAATGAAAATTGCAGTGAGTAAAGGGGGTTATGTGATGGCGGTGGCCGTCAGGAGTAGTGATACTTACTTTTGGATGGTGTGTGCATCGATCCATGTTGGGCCGCAGAACATGGGTTAATGGATGCAGAGTGTGACGTCGACTAGAGGATGCTCAGTATTGAAGGGGAAATCTGAGAAGAAGCTGGGGCTTATGTATATTGGGTGTCAGAGGATACTTCCAAGTGATTATGGTCTTTTTTTGTGTTTGAGGTCAGATTTTTGGAATTTGTTCTTTCCGATAAGTTCTTATAGCGGTTCAGACGGTAGGTCCTTAAAGGGTTATGACCTTTCCGTTCCTCTTGAGTTCGACCAAGATCGATTAGAGAATCAGAGTTGGTAGAGTGTTTTTAGATTCTGTTAATCGATGAGAGATTAACATGACATTTTGCAGGGGTGGTCTAGAAGAAAGACAGACCACTAGAGTTTTCTAGCTCAAAAAGAATCAGATCGAGTACCGTGGTGGCATATGGGTCTATCCATTTTCGGGTTCGGGAGTTCCTGTTGGGATCAGGTGTCTTTGGAAGAGATTGTTGTATGATAATAGGTCCTTTCGGTGGTGCTTTTCGGGTTATCGGTTGGATCTATGTGTAGATAAGGAGCGATTTTGAGGGCGAAATCTAATTCAAGTGGGGGAGAATTGTAACATCTTGTTTCTAATCATTCGTGATTAGGCTTCATGGGCTACAACTGGGCATGAGGGATTCTAGAGGTTGTGACGAGCTCCTAGGAGCTTAGGGCATCTCGTCACCTATCCAACGGTAAGAGGTTCGTGGGAATCAGGGTTATGTCGAGGAAGCAATGAAAGTTTAAATATTTGGCAAGATAAGTCCATATTTTGAGATGTGTGGCAGTCGAGTATGCGGGGCGTAATTATGTGTACTCTTGGCGTACTCCTATGCATGGAAGAGACGCAAAGGCCACCTAGTACGCCCAGCGTACTAGGTCCTAGAAGAAAGCCCTAATGTCTTAGAGTATTCCTATTTAAGGAACAATATGTCCTCATGTTCAGCCACCATTCCAACATCTTACTTCCTACAAAAACCTAAATCTTGTATCTTGTCTTGTATGAGCATTGGACGCTTATGAAGTGATCTTAGGGGATTCTTTTGAGAATAAGGAACTATGAAGGAAGAAGAGTTGCCATTCGAGCTCTTGGATCTAAGTTTCCTTGAGGATGGAGCATCATTCAAAGGTATCAAGCTCAAAACTTTGCCCTTTTTTTGCATGGTTCATTTAATGGTCCATTTTAGGGTTTATGCCCCCAAAGCATGAAGCTTTTTGAGGTGGTCAACCCAAGAACCTTATACTTGTCCCGTTTGATGTCTTTAGATGGTATAAGTTCATAAAAATGGAGTCTTGGTGGTCAAGATCCCCCAATCTATGAGATATGTGGATTTTATGGTGGAAAAAGTAAGATTTTATGAGATCTTGACTTGTTCAGCCTTGATAGAGCTTAAAGTCACCAACATTATGATATAAGAGACTTCATTTGACCGAGATCTGAGAGGGTAGCCTTTGTCTTAACGGGTTAAGACCACTTGAGTGGGTTAAGCAAGTTTGGTATGTACGTCGAGCGTACTCCCAACTACGCGCAACGTAGCACCGAGTCGCCCCCGTTGCATGCATGGCTAACCGTACACCCAACATAGAGAAACGTACTCCCAGTGTACACAACAAGTGTTGACTTTTCAGTGTTTCGAGCAAATGTGAATACGGAGGGGCAAAATGGTCTTTTCACCCCTCCTGGGATTTAGTAAAGGATTATTGGGCTTGAGGGTTAGGTTTATTTAAGGTTGGGCCCAGTTGGGAAGATTGGGCCATTAGTGGGTCCTTGTGTTGGTCTTGCCTCCTTGACTTGAGTTACGTGTTAGGCCTTGGGTGGGTCCACTTAGTATTAGGCATCGTTGGGCCCAATGGGTTTGGGTTATTTATGGACCAAGTTGGCGGGCCATATTTAAACCTGATGAACGAAGGTATGGTCTTAGATCCTAATTGAGTTAATTGTGGGTTTGACACAGTCTTAGAGGTCGGTGTGCAGCGGCAACATTTATAGGAGCCATTCTTCATCCGAGGTGAGTCTTCTCACTATACTTTACCTTGAGTGGTAGTTATGTGTGATTGGAAGGTCTTATGTGCTTACATTTAGTATTATGTTATCATGCCTTATATGTTATGTTGTGCATTATTTCTTTATGATTTATGCCATGCAGAGTTTTACAGAATGGACCAGAGGGTCCAACGATTTATGAGGCCAGTGGGTCCTTAACCAAACCGGACTGTAGGGTCCAACGAGCTAGACCGGACCAGAGGGTCCAACGAGCTATGGGACTAGAGGGTCCCGCTGAGACACATCGGATCCGAGGGTCCTACAGAGTTATAGCCTCGAGTGGCTAATATGTGTATGAGGTATTTTGGGGAACTCACTAAGCTTCGTGGTTACCGTGTTATGTGTTATGTGTTTCAGGTTCTTATCACAATCATGGGAAGGCGACGGCTCGATTGTACACACAAGAGAAAACAGTCACAAATGGGGATCCTGGATTTTTATAATTACTTTTGAAAACTATATTAAAATATGTTATGACATCGACACTTGAGATTTTAAAGATTATTACATGTGATGTTGGTAATTTTAAATTGAAAATTTTGTTTAAAAATTTATGGTGTTACACTTCTATTAAGGTCATAATTCCTTAATATCTAACGGCAAACTTTTAGGCCCAAGTCTAAAACATGTAAATAGCCATAAAGTTACAATCTTTATGCTTTTGCATGGCTACAAAGAGCACAACACCAAACCCCCAACTCACTTAGTCATTTAAGACTCTATAACTATTGCATGGAGTGATAACAAGGTCAATGTTTTCATTTTATGAATGAACACACCCTAAAACATCTGAAAGGACAGCCTAAAACTCTGGAGTATGCCATACTGACAAAGATCAAAGTCTTGGGACCAAAAGAACACAAAACTAGACTTGAACATGATCTAACAAGAGATGCTCCAATGTATGAACTTTATACCTCTAGAAGATGAACCAAGATGAGGAAGTTTTGGATCCAACAAGCTTGAGAGCAATACTACAACTCCTAGGATATTCCTTCACCACCAATGTCACCAAAAGTTACTTTCTAGGCTTCAAAATTTCACACAAAAGGATTAGGGTTCGAAATGGAGACTAAGCGAGATGGATGTTGAGAAGTGAGACGGGTTAGAGGCCATAAGGTCAATAAATAGGGTTCAACCCTAAGAGATAGGGTTTTTCCCATGCTCACATACGCCTAACATATATACACGTTTGCGCAACATGCGTGAGAGGCATCCCTTCACATGTAAGGTTCCTACGCCTGACATACCAGACTCATACGCCCAACGTAGGGACCACTTTGCCAACTTTTACGAAATATAGCTAGAATGGAAAATTACTCGGAACACTAGCATTATATATATATATATATATATATATATATATATATATATATATATATATATATATATATATATATATATATGCACGTATGTTAGATATATTTGGCATTGTGATAAATGCGCACAGGTCATGAAAGGAAGATATGTAATGGTTATATGTTTAAAATGATGTATTTGAGCATGTATGTATATCCTGAGTATGTAAGAGATTATATGTTTAAAATCATGTATCTGAGCATTTACATTTAATTAGAGTATGTATGTTTACTGGAAGATAAAGTATGTAAGTATGCATTTGCGATTATGGTGTTGTTTAGAATACCTATGTGCATGATAAGAATATATATATTTAATATTTAATGATTTAAGTACTTGATGAGTAGTAGAAGAGTTATGGATGAGATAAAGGGTTAAACTTTCCCTGAGATAAGTTTTATATAATATTATGGTGAGACCATAGGATGTGTAAATGAGATTGTGAGAAAAGTAGAAAGATGATTTCGTTGGGGAATAAGATTATGGTTCCTTTAGGAATGCATATAGATTATTCCTGTAGGATTGAGATTGGGGGTGGTTACGTGAGGTAGAGGAAGGGTTCCATGAGTGAAAAAATATAAGAAAGTTCTTCAAGAGAACTTAGATATAATTTGTGAGGGATTAAGAATAAGGAATCCGTGAGGGACTCAAAAGATGGAGAATGTTTAACGAAACAGACCCTACCTCCTACATGATCCTACCTAGTTGTTCCTTACTTAATAAATCTTGATGTAAACATTGGAATTGGTGAAGAATTCAGACTATCATTAGTTGCTAGGAATATAAGACTAAGACTCAGTGATCTTTGTATATATTTCACATAAGAGGAAAAGCTAAGTGTTAAGGCTAAGTTCTTCCCAAAAGTCGAGGCATCCACTTTTAACAAGTGAGTGCATAGTTAAATTCATCTTACACAAAAATATAAAATATTTAGATAATTAAATGCTATATGTGCTTATGTGAAAAAAATGTTATATGTTAGATGAAATAAGATAAGATGATTTTTATATGATTTACTATATATGTATTTTCATGCCTATAATATTGGGTGGTGATGGTTAATGAAGGATGAATAGAATAATGAAGGAGATGTATTATGAAAGATGAAAACAATCATAATAGGCTTTAACTTAATAACACTACTATACTAAGCAAGGTCATATAACAAAGTATGAATGAAAACCACTAGACTATTGACGATAGTCCCGTGGAACGCAGACAAGTTTATAACCTGCAAGCGATGGACTATGTGTCTATTTTTTGTACTTTACTTCCTACTGATATGTATTGCGAAGAAATCCTTAAAATAGTATTGCTAATATTGATGAATTTGATGATCATTGGGAGAGATCCTTAGGAATAAATATAAAAGAAAACCTAATGATATGTATTGAGGAGAAATCCCTGAAACAGTACAGTCAACAATGATGATCATGATGATCCTTAGGGTAGATCCTTAAGAAAAATATTAGAAGAAAATAGGGATGGGCAATTGGGTTAACTATTTGATAGTTAAACATATTCACTATATTATTGTGGGGTGTAAATACTATGTACTCACCATATTTCCTAACCTAACCCATTGTATTTCTTTTTATCACAGGTATCTATACGAAGGTATCTGGTGTTTGGATATGATGAGAAATTAAAGGAAAAGTAAACCATTAGATATTGTAAGGCCATTAATGATTACGTTTATGCTTATGTTTTCTTGTATCAGTTATGACATCCCAAATTTAATAATCAATGAAATACATTTCTTCGAAAATTCTTTTTTGGGACAAATTCTGCTATATAAAGAATACTCTATTTTCAAAATAAGTGTAAATAAAAATGTGTTTTCTGACCGTGAAAATGGGGATGTCACATGGACCGTTGGGTCTAGTTCATAATAGAAAGTTAAGGCATGAGAAGTTGAGAATAGAGAGGTAAGTATAAGTATACGAAGAATACTGTAAGGCATGCTAACGGTAAGAGTTCTAAAAAGAGCATCTGTAAGGTATGAAAAGAGCAGATAGATGTGATGAGATAAGAGTAAGGGACAAGAAAAGAGATGAAGTGAGAAGAGTATGAAAGAGGTAAAGCTAGAGAAAAACAGAGCATGCAAAAGGATGCAAGATGAGATAATGGGAGGTGAGGATAGAGTATGAACAAGGTTCGATGAGTCTGAGAAGTGGCTAAAAAGGAGTATAAAATGAGAAGGCAATATTAGAATAGAACAGTATGTAAAAAGAAATAATAGTTGAGTAAGCTAAGAGAAAGAAGATGTTAGATTTACAAAGTATGAGTAAGAGGAGAAAAGATTTATAGAGTATGTAAAGAAAGAAAGATAAGAGGAAGAATATCATTACATGAAAATAGATAGAATATAACGCACGATCCTATGGCCTAATGTTGTAGATATTTTTCATGCTTTGCAGGTTCAGATGTTAGCAGTTATACGATGACGTAGGAGCATAAGGACTTAGATTAGGAGTAGTTTTATTTTTGTGTGTAATAGGCGTAGTTTTATTTCTTTGTATATTCCTTGTTGCTTTAAATTACATTTATGATTTATTGTAAACCCGAATATTGCATGGGATGTAAAGTGTTTTTATGAATTAGAATTTCACATTTGTTAGTAAACTCTGATACTCCGATAGATAATTAGACGAGTAATGTTCAAGTCGTTTACAGAATTGATTGTATGTTTATGGTTATGTGGAAAAATAATGATTTTGGTATTTGTTCGGGCCTAAGTGGCCATGGTGATTTAGATCTGAATGGTGCATACCTACATGGGTTGATTGGTTCTAAGGTCTTAAGGGCTTTGTTCGATGTAGTACCAGTTTATGCCGCATGACTCATGAAGGAAGCAATTGTGATGATCGACGGGAGGATTGCAACGTTGGATAGGATGATTAGTCGATGGTTTGTGTCGTCATTTGGACCTGAATGGTGTAGAACTTGCATTGGTCTCGGAATTATCTAACCTTTTTAGGACCGATGTTGGAATAGCTTGTTCATTTTTCGGACCGATCCCAAACGTTTAGTGCATGTCCGGTCTTATTTTTAACTTGTTTGGTCTTGGTTTTCTTCGAGACCAATTTATTGTTCATGTCTAGAACATACTATTTTCTAATATTCCCCAAATATACCATACATACCCTCTATCATTGCATCCCATGTGCTCTCTTTCTCTCATCTTCTTTTTATTCTCACACTCATATCTCCTCCCCCTCTTTCTCTCTCTCACACACATTCAACATGGTCTATTGCTTTTCCATGGTCTATTGCCTTTCCATACCTTAGGGCAAGATGAATAACAATGCACCTATAAACTATGCGATGCACCAAAAACATATATAACAAAAATTCTACTTTCAACGTTGGTGCATTGACATATAAAAGAAATTTGTAACTGATCCAACCATATACTCCTAAATTGCACCATTGCTGCAAACCCTACTTCTAATTAACATTACTACGTTAGAAAATTAGTAACCGACCCTCTAACTCGTCCTGAATTGACAAATAAACCAATATGCAAATCCACTTGATTTCTCAAAATATTAAGCAAAACACATGCTGAGGGTAGATTTTTCATAAATTATCCAAAAATCAAGTATTTTTCCACAAAACCAACTTTGTTTGTTTTCCACAAAACCAACTTTGTTTGTGGATGCCAAGTCAAATAAAATAGATCGACACTAAAATAACAACTTTTCTTGACCGAGTTTCACAAAATATCTCCAACTCTAAGGTTGCGTTTAGTTACGGAAAAACAATTTTCATTTTCCGTTTTTTGTTTTCCCTTTTCGATTTTCGTTTTCCGTTTTCATTTTTCATTGAAAAATTTAGAAAACGCGTTTAGTTAAACTTATTCATTTTTCATTTTCAGTTTTAGAAAATTATAAAACGTGTTTAGATGTGTATTTTTCTATCGGTTTTCATTTTTAAAAAACGGTAGCGGTGGTAGGGAGTGGGTGGTGGTGACGGTAGCGGATCGGCGACGGTAGTGGTGATGACAGGCGATGGTGGTGGCGGCGGCAATTATGTCAGTGGTGGTGATGGTGGCGGCAGCAGTGGTGGTGGTGCTAGTGACGGGTTAGTGGTGGTGGTGGTAGTGATGGTACGTCGGTGATTGTCGTGGTGGTGTTGGGTGGGTGGGGGTGCGAGTGTGTGTTTGTGGAGGTAGGTGTAGGTTTGTGTGTATGTGTGTCTGTAAGGGTGGGGGTGGGGGTAGGTGTGGGTTTGTGTGGGTATGTATGTGTGGGTTGGTGTATGTGTGTGTGTTTGTGGGTTGGTGTGTATGTGTGTGTGTGTTTGTGGGTTGGTGTGTATGTGTGTGTGTTTGTGGGTTGGTGTGTGTGTGTGTGCGGGTGGGTGGGTGTGGGGGTGGGTATGTATGTGTATGTGGAGGTGTGTGTGTGTGGATGGGTATGCATGTGTATATGTGTGTGTGTGGGGGGGTGTGTGTGCGGGTGGGTATGTATGTGTGTGTGTGTTTGTATGTGGGTGGGTGTGTGTGGGTGGGTATGTATGTGTATGTGTGTGGGTTGGTGTGTGTGTGTGCGGGTGGGTGTGTGTGTGGGTGGGTATGTATGTGTGTGTTTGTGGGTGGGTATGTATGTGTTTGTGTGTGGGTTAGTGTGTGTGTGTGTGTGTGTGCGGGTCGGTGTGTCCGTGTGTGTGTGTTTGTGTATGTGGATGGGTGTGTGTGGGTGGGTATGTATGTGTGTGTGGGTTGGGGTGTGTGTTTGTGTGTGAGTGGGTATGTATGTATGTGTGTGTGTTTGTAGGTTGGTGTGTGTGTGTGTGCGGGTGGGTGTGTGTGGGGGTGGGTATGTATGTGTGTGTGTGAGTGGAGGTAGATAGAGGTGGATGGGGTGGAGTAGATATATGTTTATAGAAAAATTTTGGAATTAGAAAAATATGGAAAACAATGATTATCAGTTTTCCAAAATTTTCCAACTTCTTTGTAATTTTAGAAAACGGAAAATTTTCATTTTCCGTGAAAATTTTAGAAAAATAGACGAACTAAACGCGTTTTCAAAATTCTCATTTTTCTTGGAAAATTTTTCCGGAAAACGGCCCATTTTTCCGCAACTAAATGCACCCTAAATATTTGGATTGATGATTATCCAACACCTTTTCCCTGCTCAATCAATAAAATTTTGCAAAAACAATCCCCGTAACATAAGAGCTTATTCAAGTCGATGTCCCATGTATTATTTACATGGGCCGTGACCTAGGTTATTTATTCCTGGGCCGGCCCTCCATCAGGTGAAGAAGAAGAACAGAAACGAGGCATCATCAGTTTCATTACGAAAGGAATTAACAGCGATGCCGGGGTTCTTTCTTTCCGACACCTCTTCTTCCTTTTGCTTCCATGTAATCGACACCTCCTCCAGAACATTATCACATCAATTTTGCTCCTTTTGGCTTCTTGCTGGATTATCAACACTTACATCAATCGCCATTTTAGGTTACATCTACAATCAACTTGTTGATTACTCTTTTATCTACTTGTCGGAATCCAACATGTCTGGATTTTGTTAGTGTATAAACTTTTGGATTTCTTCAGGATCGATTCTATCTGGTTGAAGTAAATTTTGTTTAGTTTTTTTTTTTTTTTATTGTTTGATTGTTGTGTGGTGATATTAGAGCATGTAAACAGTTTAAGCGCCTTAGACATTTATTATGACATTTTACCCTGTGCGTTTCGAGAATGGGACATTGAACAATGGAGGTATATGCAATAATATGAAACAAGCCATTGAGATAATTTATAGCCGAATCAGGTGGGTTTTATCGTTGTATAAAACATTAAAACCATCTCCAACCCTTCCATTTTTTCCCAAAAAAAAAAATAGAATAAATAGTATTTCATCTCCAATCATATTCTATTTTTTATCCTAAAATACAGTGTTGCAAAACTCAGCCTACTCGGCCGATTACTCGGAATCGGCCCTCCACCGAGGCGAGTAATGTCAACCCGGCCAAAAAACTCGGATTTAGTCAAAATCGGCCAAAAATCGGTCAAACTCGGTCAAAAATCGGACAAACTCGGGCCTACTCGGTCTTACTCGGGCCTACTCGGTCAAACTCGGCCAACTCGGTCAAAATCGGTCAAACTTGGTCAAAGGGTCAAAATTGTCATAAAAAGAGAAAAAAGTCAAGAATTTCAAGATTAATATGTATAATGCACTTAATGATTTATTATTTAACACAGACATGTGATTATTACAACATGTATATCTTAAATTTTCAGTAATTATCCACGTAGTGAAATAATTATGTGTATTTCAGTTTTTTATGTATTCACATGTATCTAATTTTGGTTATATATTTCAATCAAATTATTATTTTAACTTATGATTTTGACATATATAATTTTCTAAAAAATATTTCTACATGAATTACCGAATCCGAGTACTCCCCGAGTACTCCCGAGTACTCGCTACTCCCCAGTCGGCCGAGCAGGTACCGAGTAGCGAGTTCTACAACCTTGCTAAAATATATTCCTAATATATTCTACTTTTCAAACTTATATAGATCATCAAACATACTCCTATTAATTTGGTTTTAACAAACATATAATTTATATTTTTATAATAACATTAAATAAATAAGATTATATTTATAACACACTTATAAATTTTTATAAAATACGTTATCAGTTTTAAAATTTCAATATGTATTTAATTTTTTATATGAATTTGATGAACAAAAAACAACTTTATATTATAATTAATTAACATAATTTAATATATAACAAAGTATAATAATTATTAAATATTACATTTAAATTATAATTAGTAGGTACAAATAAACTAAAAATATATAAATATATAAACAGAAGGATTAAAACGGACAACATAAAGTTCATTCTTATTTTGAAAGAAATGAATATTATAACACTATATTTTGTGTAATACCATTGATATCCCCAAAGTGCTTGAATAAATAGGAGAAGGTTAGAGAAGAATGAGGGAAAAATAAGAAAAGAAATGAAAATGTAAGTGGGTTGGAGATGATTTAAAGATTGCAACTTGAAGTGATTAAAAGAAGAAGTGTTTGGCAAAGAACAAAAGGTTTGAAGTGTTTGGTGGAAGAGCTTTTAATTAGTGATTCTGGAATCAAGGTAGAGGAAAGAGATTATCTATTTTTTCTTGAAACCTACATTTAATTTTTGAATCTTCATACCAAGTAATGTTCAATCTTTAAAATTGAATATGTTCTTAGATTTTTTTAGTTGTCACGGTGATTGGCTTAACAATTTCTCGAATAACTTGGTCAGATATGTGGAAGATATGGTGGATAATCTATTAACCCATGTTCAAATCCTAACACCACTCATTCCTTGTGGCCATGGAAGTTCGTTCGCAGTGACTCCAGGACATGAGACAAAGTTTCATGTTTGCAGCGGGAATTAGTCGGTATGCGGCAAAAACTTATCCGAAAATTCTCGTTAGGCAAGTTTCCTTTTTAAAAAAAATTTATGTAGAGTTTTCTTATCTGTTTTGATACATTAAGGGTGCGTGCAAATTTGATGAAATGCCTGTTGGGGGGTAAAAGGTCCTTTTCGCATATTCCATGTTTCATTGTGTTGTTTTTGTATTCTTTCTTCCAGAAATTCATTGCGTATAGGTGGTTTGAGGTTTGTTAATTAAAGCAAAGAACGGATATACATGGGAGGGTTTTATGCAATTCACTATGCTTTAGAAGAGCTTAGAGTATGTCAAAATTCTAGTTTCCTGTTATGATAATTTTGTGCTTATTCGATTGATTGAAACAATAAGATGAACAACTTATTTATGAAATTTTGCTTTGTATATTCATTTATAGAAACGTACATCTAATGGGACCTTGAAAGTCTCACAATTCCTCTGCTTTAAAATAGTAAGTTCTCCGGTATAAAGTTTGAGGCTTTTATTCATTCTTATCAATAATGTAATAAATATCAAATTTATAAAGGGGTCAGTGGAGTTTCGTTAATCCATCAATATTGCCTTGCAAATTAAATACTTTCAGTATAAGAAATAGGAACCTACGTTTATATATTAGTAAGAAATAGAGTGCAGAATGAGAAAATTGGAGAAAGAGGAATCAATTTATTGATGTTTTATAACATATCCAAACAATAATGTAACACTCCATTTATTAAATAATTAAATAGATAAAATGAGTGAACGAATAGTAGCCCTTAAATAAATAATTATATATCAAACGTTGGTATCGGAGAGCTAATTGTCACAATTTTAAAAGTCGGGGATTAAAAGTGTAAGTTCCGAATTGGTTTTGTAAGTATTTATGAAGGAAGGGACTAAATTGTAACTTCTGGGACTTTATATGAAATGATTTTTAGAAGCTGGGGCCTGAGGGGTAAATATAAGATTTAATTTGAAGGAGATTTCAAAAGCCATGGTAGAAAAGGTAAATATTGGATTACATTTGAAACAAAAAGGGAAGGGAGGGACTATTGTTGCCATTATGGCAAACTTTTAAATGGAGTCGGATATCTAAAGGTCCCGTAATCCTAACCCTAGCACAAGAGCACAGTCGTCACCCCCCCCCCCCCTTTATGCCCCCTCACCGGCGCCACCACCACCTCGTTTTCGATCAGCCAATGATCACAACACACCACCGGACGTTCGTCCTTCCTCCCATTCTCCTTCTTCAGTCGTCATTGGTTGACACTTCATCCACTTGCCACTTCGCAAACCAGAGTTGTCACCGCTGTAGGAGCCTTAAGACCACCGAGGAGCCTCTAGTGTCACTGTAGCGCTGCCGATAACACCACTACCACCGATATGATATGCAATTACCACTCCACTACCAACGACGTTGGAGCTCGTCGGCTGCTGCCTTGACTTTGAAGTGCCCTTTGTTTCAGTTGTGGGTTGCCGTTCCTTCACCCTTCTCTCCGATTGTCATGCGTCACCACAAGGGTGGTGATGGTTAGATGCATTTCCGGCGGGCAGTTGTGTGTGTTGACTTGTTCCGACGCAGAAGACCAAGAGAAAACGTCGCCACTACCGTGAGGTGGTGGCTGTCATCACCGTCTTCCCGTTTCTGTCGCTGTTGTGAGCCACCAGGTGGGTGGCTGGAGTGTATACTAGTTGAAGTGTGTGTTGCATGTGTTTTGTATGGCTAGAAAATGAAGAAAAACCACCACCACCGTGAGGTGGTGGCTACCACCATCTACCACCTCCGGCCACCATAAGGTGGATGTGTGTTTTTTGTATGTTTAGCTTAGCTTAGTGTATATGTGTATGTTATTTGAGATGTTGCATTGTATGATGTAATCGGTAAAGGAATACTGGAAGAAAACTCAAAAACCACCACTGTAGGGTGGTGACTGCCACCTTCGGCCGTCGTGTCGGGTAACAGTGTGCCTCGTTTGTATTGTGACTCGTTTGGGATGTTTGGATAAGGGACGAAAACCCTAATTAGCCTAATAAACCCTAGTAGGCCCAATAAAGCCCTAATTGACCTAAAAGCCCAAACATGTGACTAATGGGCATAGTGAAACCCTAATCAGCCTGATGAACCTTAATTGGTCAAAAGACCTAGCTGTTGGACCTATTAGGCTAAGATGGGGTTGGAGACCCGAATTTGGTTTAAAAAACCCTAATATTGGATTTATGTGCTTTGGACTTATCGAGACCCACTTTTGGGTCATTGGAATGGAATTGTGTATTATGCCCAATCACACCATATGATTTATTTAGTAAAGTGATGGACTTAATGGATTAAGTCCTTAATGGGTTAAGTGTGAAACACTTAACCCTAGTTTTCATTTTATGTAAAACCCTAATTTCACTTGGGTTTTATATTGGTCCTTTCTATTGGGCTTTGGTAATTGGGCCCATAATGGGCCATCCAAAAACAATCAATGGACTAGAATAATTAGATGGGCTTTAGGGTAAGGCCCATATGAGGGTTTGGGTCCAATTTGGAAAATTGGGCCATAAATGGGCTATAGTTTGGGCCTTAATGATTATATGATATTAGGCCATTAGAATATTAAAGGTTGGACCAGAATAAATGGTTGGGCCTTAGAGTGAGACTATGTAACACCCCCTCTGGCACGTATCACAATATTGTCCGCTTTGGGCCACTCGGCACGAGGACTTCCCAGGGGGTCACCCATCCTAGTACTACTCCCGCCTGAGCACGCTTAACTGCAGAGTTCTTATGGGATCTGCTGCCCTCACGGTTTTAAAACACGTTGTGACAAGGAAGGTATCCACACCCCTTTATAAGGAAATGTTTCGTTCTCCTTCCAAGCCGATGTGGGATCAGATCTAACCTACTTTCACCCCCCCATTATAGGGTTCGACGTCCCTGTCGAACACATCGACCCGTGCCCTAGCTCTGATACCATTTGTAACACCCCCTCTGGCACGTATCACAATATTATCCGCTTTGGGCCACTCGGCACGAGGACTTCCCAGGGGGTCACCCATCCTGGTACTACTCCCGCCCGAGCACGCTTAACTGCAGAGTTCTTATGGGATCTGTTGCCCTCACGGTTTTAAAACGCGTTGTGACAAGGAAGGTATCCACACCTCTTTATAAGGAAATGTTTCGTTCTCCTTCCAAGTCGATGTGGGATCAGATCTAACCCACTTTCATCAGAAAAGTTCAACTCCATTCACGGACTGTTTTGGGTATCTTAAACATTTTTGTTTTCAAAACTGTACAAGGTGCAAATAGTTCAAGTTTGTAGCTTTAAAATGACTACTTGCACATCTCCATACGATTTTTCTACAATTTATGGTGATTTTTACAAAACTGCCTATCATTTCAAACAACAATCCGGACCAGTCTGTGATTATGGACTTTTTCACCCAAGTTGGAGGTCATTAAAAATCGTGATAAAAATTATGAGTAAACTAGACACATTTTGTGAACTCTCAGAATTTACGGATCTAGTTTTCGACTTCGTATGATTTTTCTATGATTTTTCCAAAACAGGGCAGAATTGCTTAAGTTAGCCAACAGCATGTAAATATCATAACACTTTGTATTATGTTGAGCAAAGTGTATAATCATAAGTTCTAATATTTGAATGTGTTTCCTTGTTAGTTTATCATTATGAACTGAAACTAAGTCATTCATATTCAATATTATTCATTCATTTAGAACACGTATTATGTAACTATAAAAAGTATAGTTCGATAAATTCACAACACTAATACATTTCCATAAAATAATTCATACATATTATATACATTTTAGATAAACTATAATAGGTATAGTTTATGATACATCACTCAACGCACTCGTACAAAAAGGGTACATTCATACAAGAAAGATTTATATCCACACACAATTCACGTAAACTTGTTAACCTATGTTGTGAGACTCTCTCTCTCCCCGTACGTCCGAGTGCGGGATATAATTCCTGGTAGTTATAATCAGAATCTCCTTGAGGGAGAACGTGATACTTGTATATAGATCTATATTGGGTTTGACACCCCACACCTTGCTGCTAGCTACAGTGGGACCTGCAGGTCTACGGGTGACAAATGTCATTTCATTTTCGCGACGCCTGAGAAACGTTGTGGCAGGTTCACATAGTCACAGTATGATTATAGCGACTCACCTAGGGAGATAACAATTCATAAATTTTACGGGGTTTCATAAAACCGAAGTAGGTTTTAGGTTGATAAAGAAATTTACTTTCCATATCATTTTAAACTCACGACATTTCTACTAAGTAATGATGATTTCTTATACATATTAGTCTTTGGTTATAAGGCTACATTTTTCGGATTTCAAGGAAAATATCGGATTTTTCTGAAACAAACGCGACATTTACATGTGAAAGACTTCTTCTAAGTTTATTAATAAAAGCTTATGAACTCACCAACCTTTGTGTTGACACTTTTCAAACAACTTGTATTCTCAGGAAAACATTAAACAGGTAATCAAGTGCTTTTGAGGATGGGACGTTAAGGCATCAAACTTTTCATATTTTGTCAACATATTGTAATTGATTTTGAAACATGTAATTCATACAAGTGATGTAACTTTTTCAATTATATATATATGTTGGTTGTGTTTGCTTAAATTACTATTGAAATTGTGGTTATGATACTATACATGAAGTCCTCCACCCCCGGACGTTTCCGCCATCCTTGGTTTGGGGGTGTGACAGACTATGTAAAGATTTGGGCCCAATTTGGAAAATTCGGCAATATGTTGGGCTTTCATTCACAGTTTGACCTTTGGGCCTTTGGATTGGGCCTTGAGATTGAATCAAGCTAAGATGGGGGTAAAGTAGTCTTTTACCCCAAGCATGGACTTATGATTTTGTGTTGGGGCCCAATTATTAATTGGGTGATGTTTGATATTGACAGTTCGAGAATCTGTCAACCGGCAGTTGGGATTCTGTCTATGGGACTTCAGCAGTGTGAGGTGTGTTACCTTCTAGTAGAAATGGTTCAAAAGCACCAATGTTGGCCCACTAATAGTTGAGATGATTGTCTTTGTGATAATTGACTGGTTTGCTACTACCTGATATGTTTTATGTGCTAGCATGATATGTTATATGTGATAGTGGTAGTAGGAGGGGAATAGTCCCCAAGTTCAGTTGTTAGGACCAAAGGGTAGGTCGGACACCCCAGATATGTATGACAATATGCTTATGCTATGTTTGTGTGGTAGTAGTAGGGGTGAAATAGTTCCCAGTAGTCGATTGAGATAAACAGACGGGTAAGTTAAGCACCCCAGAATGGCTTGACCTGGGTAAGTCAAGCACCCCAGAATGGCTTGACATGGGTAGGTCAGGCACCCCTGAATTGTCTGGTAGTATGTTTATGTTATGTTATTATGTGGTAGTGGTAGTGGGTGAAATACTCCCCAATTGTCGGTTGAGATAGACCGACGGGTAAGTCAAGCACCCCAGAATGGCTTGACCTAGGTAAGTTAAGCACCCCAGAATGGCTTGACATGGGTAGGTTAGACACCCCTGATTTGCCTGGTAGTATGTTATTGTATGGTGTGTGTGTGGTATGATGGGGGGAACTCACTAAGCTTTGTGCTTATGGTTTTCAGTTTTGGTTTCAAGTACTTCATTTTTAAAGGAAAGGAGCCGACTCGATCACAACGCATCACACTATGGTTTTTCGCACATGAGATCTTTAGGATTACACTCTGATATTATTTTATGATAACATGTTTTGATTGTTTCTAGTTTGGTTTTGACATGATGTGATATTATGGATGCTTTTTTATATTGTTGGTTTCATAATAACTTATTTAAAAATGAAATTTTTGGCCTTGAATTTTTGGATGTTACAAGTTGGTATCATAGCCTTGGTTTGAGGGATTCAGAAACACTCTAGAGTGTGTCTGGACTTAAACTAAGAACTTGGTATGAAAATTTCCAAAAGTAAAATCATTTTATAAAAAGAAGTTTGAAAAGAATTTGAAAAGAGAAAGGGACTTTGAAAAGAACAAGGTGTGTGATGCGTGCAATCAGCCGAGCTCAAGTAAGTTTTCCCCAAGATACCCATACATGTTATGATATGATTATGGGAACTTCATGCTAGTTTAGGGCTAAGGATCTAGGAGGATGTCGTATATGCCTATCGTATGTTCTTGTAGACTTGCAGGCTAGTACTGATCAGTTAGCAATAGGATAAGCCTGTCTAGGTTATGCCTAATTGTATGTGCCTCTAAATTGCATGTATAGATTCCTGATCAGAGGATAGAAAGGTTTGATTGGAATATGATGGTTAGATTTTCCATTTTCTGAATGTTGCTTGCTTTGTACTTTGTGGGACTCTTAGTAATGTGAGCTAGCTATTAAGTTAATATGCTAAGTCACATGTGGTACAGGCTGGATAATCTCAGAGTGATAGATTTGACACTGTTATGCAGCTATCATTTGAGTCTAACCGTTCTATGGATAAGTCTTGTACTAGAAGGATTATCTGATATCTATTGCTTATGGCTATATTTATAAGGTAGCTAGTTGACATTATTGGGAATCTTTCAGCAGCTGAGGACTAGGTGAGTTTGGGAACTTAGGAAAGCCTAGGATATCTTTCAGTGGGTTAGTAGTGAGGCTTGGTGAGACTTGGACATACCAGTTTGAGGCAATGACTTGCAGGATTTGTTGAGAAAAGTATGGATAAGTGTGGAAGGTAGTATTAGGCCCGTACTACTGAAAGCACAAGATCCATACTCGAATCGGTGAGAGTCTTGGAGAATCTGAGAAGGTTCAGGAAAGAGTTTGTGACCCAGTTTGGGGACAGAGGATGTTCCAGTTGTTGCAGCTTAGCTAATGGCAAGTAGGCTAGTGAGCATGACACGGTGTCTGACCCTGGAGGATATGAATTTTAAGTCTGAGTATGCGAGATCAATTGGAGCACCTTGGAAAGAGATGGTTGTGCCAGGTGCGTATAGTAGAGGGTCCCAGGAAGAGACCCATGACTTTTGATTATCAGGTGAAAGGCCAGCAGAGCCGGAGTCAGTGCAGCACGTATGTGAAAGTGCACAAGGGAGTTTTTCGCTCAAAGGGTTTAGGATGCTACAGGGTAGCGGTTTTGGTCATGTCAACAGAAGGTGATCAAGATTCATCCAAATGTTGCGGGTATGTCATCTTCTACTACTATTAGATGGATGTTGGGAATACGTATCGCTTTGGAATTGTGAGTGAGTTTGGATAAGTCAGATCTCGGATCGCTTTTCTTCTAGTGTTTGGGTTATCAAGGATCATATATGCCATCTTGCATGCCGAAAAGTCCTTGATGAACCCATAAAGGGATGCATCTTACAGGGTGGATTATGCGCGTATCGTTATCATTCCAGATCTTTTTTGGGATCTATAAAGGAGTATTATTTAGAGGATACTCAGTCAGGGTTGGAGTGATAGTTCTCCAGTAAAGTCAGTGTTTAGTGGTGCTACAAGATTGGAAGTGGGAACGAGGATTCGTTAGCTAGGGTGAAGATTAAGGCCTCTAGTTGTCAGCATGGGAGGTGGATTAAGGTGTCAGACTGGACCAGATTTCAAGAGAACTCTCTAAGATTTCAGAGGATGGGCAATGTTAAGGTTTAACTGGTAATTGATCGCTAGCATTGGTAAGCACAGGTTGTCATCAGTGGGATACTAGAAAGAGAGAAGGATTGGGAATCCTAAGATTTTCACGTACCGTAAAGACTTAGTCGAATCTAAGTGGGGGAGAGACTTTTCTAAAGTTTTCCAAATGTGAGTTCTTGTTGCACGAGGTGCGATCTCTTGGGCACCTTGTCAACCAGAAGGATATTTTGGTCGATTTGGCCAAGATAGAGGTCGTGATGCAGTGGGAGATTCCGAGGTCTGCAACTGAGATTCGGAGTTTCCGGGTTCTAGCGAGTTATTACCGAAGATTTATACGAGACTTCTCCAAGATTACGGTTACTTTGACCCGACTGACCAAGAAGTAGGTGGCCTTTCGCTGGGAACCTGAACAGCAGGCAGCCTTCGAGACTATCAGACAACAGTTGTGCGAGACACCGATTCTCACCCTGCCAGAGGGTGAAGATGATTTCGTGGTTTACTGTGACGCTTTGATCACAGGAATGGGTGCGGTAGTGATGCAGTGGGGTCATGTGATAGCAGGTTTCGGGAACCAAGTTAGAGTTCCAGTTAGGACTCAAGTTTAGTGGTGTGTTAGGTTGAGTGTGTGTTCAACCAGTATGGAAAGTGTTGTAAGACTACGGGTGTAGTCGTAGCATTCACTATCAGCCAAATATTGTTAGACTGTTGTAAGTCTGCGGGTGTAGCCATGGCATTCACTAACAGCGAGATAGTGTTAGAGTGTTGTAAGTTTGCGAGTTAGCCGTAGCATTCACTAGCAGCTAGATAGTGTTAGAGTGTTGTAAGTCTGCAGGTGTAGCCATAGCATTCACTAGCAGCCAGATAGTGTTATAGTGTTGTAAGTCTACGGGTGTAGACATAACATTCACTAGCAGCCAGATAATGTTAGAGTATTGTAAGTCTGCGGGTGTTGCCGTAGCATTCACTAGCAGCCAGATAGTGTTAAAGTATTGTAAGTCTGCGGGTGTAGCCGTAGCATTCACTAGCACCCATATAGTGTTAGGGTGTTGTAAGTCTATGGGCGTAGCCGTTGCATTCATGAGGTCGGCAGACAGTGTTAAAGTGTTGTAAGCCTACAGCTGTAGCCGTAGCATTCACTAGCAGCCTGATAGTGCTAGAGTGTTGAGAGACCGCGAGTGTAGCCATAACATTCACTAGGTTTGTAGAGAGTATGGGAGCGATGTCAAATCACGAGGAGAACAGTAGTACCCATCAGTTCGGGTGTAGCAGTGAGGATATGGAAATACATTGATTGGTTTATGGATTTCCCCAGAGGGATTACATCTGGTTAAGCCAGTGATAAGACTGTAGGAACGTCACTACAGTTATGAGATCATGGAAGCAATGAACAGCTTAACGACGTATTTGATAGGCTACCATTGGTCAGGTAGCAATCACTTTTAGTATTGAATTTGATGATGACAAGATTTGATGCATGAACCTAATTGGTTAGATCAGAAAGTTGTTAGAGTCGTAGTGGCAGGATAACTAGTGGCAACTAGTTCCAGAGAAGGATTTCGTTTAGAAGTCGTGTGAGGTGACTAAGTGGGGAGTCCTTTGGCTTCACAGTCGGGCCGGAATCTGGTATTTCAGATGGTTGGTGAATGAATTGAGACCAGGGAGGTGCATTTGTAACTAAAAGAAGAGATGGTAAGAGAAGAAGAAGGAAGAGATGCATTTGTAACTAAAAGCTTTGACACTTGTAGTCAAAAAAAGCATTCAGGAAACATTTGGGTAATACTTAAAGTTATCAGTAAAAGCCACAACAAAATTGCGATTTACTATTAAGAAAAAACCAATCTATTATTGAAGTCCTTCTTAAGAAAACGGAGCTTGAGAACAATAATTATGAAATTCGATTACGTACTACAATTCGTTATTGTATATTAATATTGAAAATACATTACCGTTTTGTGGTTATGATGAGTCGGAAAATTCTCTTAAATCATGACTTTTCATTGAAATCTTATATTTGATTAAAGAAGATAATAAGATGATTTTTAATGTTACTTTAGAAAATGCGCCAAAAAAATGAAAACTTGACTTCTCCTACGATTCGGAAAGATATTTTCAATTGCTTTTCAAAAGAGATAATCAAGTCTATTTGTGATGAAATTGGTAATGAAGTGTTTGGTGTATTAGTTGATAACTCTAGTGATATTTATAAAAACAACAAATGACTATAGTTTTGAGATAAGTTGCTAGACTTGAGATTGTAGAAGAAAGATTTATTGGAGTTGTTCATGTATTCAATGCATCTTCTTTGATTCTAAAATACAACATCGATTATGTATTTGTCAACAACAAGTTGAGTATGGATCAGGTGAGAATTCATAAAATATTTATTTCTTTATTACAAAAATTTTATGTATTATATCTTTTATTGATTTTTTTTTGACATAAATTGGTGAACAGACAAGGTTATGATGGAGCAAGTAATATGAGTGGTGCATTCAACGTTTTGAAATCTTTGATATTAAGAGAAAATAGTTCCGCACATTATATACATTGTTTTGCACCCCAACTTCAGTTATTGGTTGTGGCAGTAACAAAGAAACATGATGATGTTGAAGAATTCTATGACTAACTAGCTTTGGTCATTACTGTGGTTTGTAGTTCTCATAAGAAAAAAGATATGATACGAGAGATGCAAAAAGAAAGAGTTGAAGCCAAAATTCGTATTAGTGAAACTGAAACAGGAAGAGAGTTGAATCAAGATATTTCTTTTGTTTGAGTTGGAGATACTAGATAGTGTTCACATTAATATAGAACCATTGTAAGTTTGATGAATTTGTTTGCAGAAGTTGTTGCGGTACTTAAATATGTTGAAGAATAGGGGTCTAGTTTATCTAACTGTAGTCAAGCAAAGGGTATTTTATCATATTTCAAGACACTCGATTTTATATTTCTTTTACACTTGATGTTGCAAATTCTAGGCCTCACAGATACTTTGTCAAAGCATCTTCAAAAAAAAGATCAAGATATTTGTTAAAAAGAGTTAATAAAAAAGTAATTCCATCTGTATTCTTTAGTTTCCCTCTCATCTTTAGTTAGGGTTCCTGTTCATGGTTTGTTCATAAATGATCCTCATACTAGAGTTGTAATATGAGTGTGAGAGATTTTGTAGTGAGATTTAACTTGCAATCTATTGATGTAAACCATCTGTTTCATATTGAATGAAATGATGATGTTGGGAAGATCTTGTGTTGATTACGTTTCTTTACATGGTATCAGAGCTTAGGCTCCTTTGTTGTTCTTGTGATGTTCGTTGATTTGCTTCTGTTCATCTCACGATCGTACTGGTAATTTCTGAATCCTTTTTTTCTCTCTTATTTTGCTCTTTGATTGTCACAGTTGTTTGTTTAGTCAAGGGTTCGTGAAGATCAAATCGAGATTATCTAGAAGATTGTTGTAGACAAACCTGTAGTGGTTGCGAACAACGGTTAAGCCAAATCGATTAATCTCTAAGTCTGAAATAACTCACTAGGGGTTGGAGTTCATCACCGATAAACCCTAGTTGAGAATGGACAAAGAGAGTCGCTTCTCATTCTTGTCTCATCTCAAAATATTTGGGAGGATTTTCTTGTTCCTTTTCTTTCTTTCTTACATATTTGTTTGTGAGGATCCTGGTGTTCTGTGTGCGTTGGTTGTTTTTTGTATATCTATTTTATTTCATCCTCTGTACTGATTGTCTTGGGCCCCAACATACGTGGTGACCATCTAGACATAAGATCAGTTCTGGGGCAAGTTTTCTTAATTTTTTTTCTTGTTGTTTTGGTTGTTCATTTGCATCTATGTCGGGTGGTTCAACTGATCCACCTAGTGGAAGTGGGAAGGATGATAAGATTAACTTTGATGATCCTCTCTACATTCACCCTTCTGATAATGCTATTACTTCTATAATTACAATCAAGTTGACTGGTAATGAAAACTTTAGGTTATGGAGAAGTTCCATTTCTAGGGCCCTTAAGGCAAGAAATAAGTTAGGCTTTGTTGATGGTTCTTGTAAAAAGAGCAGTTTTGATGAGTCAAAGAAAACTAAATGGGATAGGGCTAAAGTTGTTGTTTGTTCTTGGTTGTTGTCTTCTATCTCTGACTCAATTTATCAGAGTCAAGCTTATTCTGAAGTAGAAGAGGATATTTGGGAAAATCTTTTTGAAACCTACAATAAGTCTAATGGATCTGTTGTTTTTAATATTCACCAACAAATTAATTCTCTTAAACAAGATGGTATTTCTCTGTCAGATCACTTCCATAAGCTTGATTCTTTGTGGAAAGAGTTTGATGGTCTTACTAGCTTAACTGAGTGTACATGTGATGCTTATATTAAACTAAAGGATCATTCTAATCTCATGAAGCCTATGCAGTTTTTATCTGGACTTGATTATTCATACCGTCAAGTCAAAAGTCACATTTTATTAATGGATCCTTTACCTAATGTGAAAACTGCCTTTTCTAGTGTGTCTAGAGAAGAGTCACTACAAAGAAATGGTTCTTTGACTTCTCTTCAGACATCTCAATCTGTAAATAAGTCTCAATCATCTGCTTTTAATAGAAAGTTTAATAGCAAATCTAATGTTAAAAAGAATAAGGGTCAATTTGTTCAATGTAAGAATTGTGGTATTAAGGGTCATACTAATGAGAAATGTTACAAAATAATTGGATATCCTAAGGATTTTAGGTCATGAAATGAAACTAATAATCAAAATAATTTTGTTAAAAAACTTTCTGCTAACTCTACTACCACTTCTTCTGGAAGTGCTAGTACTAATAACTTTTTTGATTCTATTGGTGATTCTGATTTTCGTCAACTTACTAAGGATCAATATATCAAACTCTTACAACTTATTGGTGATAAGCAAGTGAATGAAGAACCTTCTGTTATTGCTAATATGGCAGGTACCTATTTGTTTCAAGCTTTTAATTCTTCTGTTGGTAGTCCATAATGGATAGTTAACTTAGGAGCTAATCAACATATGATTGCCTCTGAGTCACTACTCCATGACACTGTGGATGTGTCAATATTAGATTTGCTGGTTTGCCATCCTAATGGTACATTAGCTAAGATTGAAAAAATAGGTAACATTAATTTTATCTAATTCTTTAACATTGTTTGTTGTATTTGCTGTTCCTGATTTCAATGTTAATATGCTGTCTATTCATAAGGTTTGTAAAGACAGTAATTGTGAGGTGGTTTTTAATGAGCACAATTGCAAAATTTAGGATTTACAATCAAAGATGATGGTGGGGAATGGTAGAGAGTCTGGAGGTCTCTATTACATAAATAGTGTACCTTCAGGTAATCTATCTAATTCCTCTATTTCTTCTTATGTTTGTTGTGTGTCTAAACTAACTTGGCACAATAGACTTGGTCATACTTCTAATCAAGCTTTGAGCTCTTTAAGACATAGACTTAAAATTGGAAATGAAATTCTTCCACCTTGTGATGTTTGTCATCAGGCTAAACAAACCATATAATATTTTCCTGTTAGTCAACATAATACTTCTAAACTTGGTGAGTTAATTCATTTAGATGTCTAGGGTCCTTATAGAGTGACAACTACAAAAGGATTTAGATATTTTTTGACTATTGAGGATGATTTTACTAGGTCAACTAGGGTTTATCTGTTAAAGTCCAAAGATGAGTTTGATGACTGTGTTCTTGTTTTCTTTAATATTTTGATCAATCAGTTTAGTCTTAAAATAAAGGTTGTTAGATCTGATAATGGTACTGAATTTTTAAATAACAGAATGAGACAATTAACTGAATCAAAAGGAATTTTGCATCAAACATCTTGTGTTCATACTCCACAACAAAATGGTGTTGTGGAGAGGAAACACAGACATATTTTAAATGTTGCTAGGTCTTTAATTTTTCAGTCTGGTTTACCAATTAAGTACTGGGGAGATGTCGTTTTAACTTCAGTTTTTCTAATTAATAGAACACCTACTTTTGTCTTAAATGGTTCTTCTCCCTATGAACTTGTGTATAATAGTGCACCTGTTTTTCATATACTTAGGGTGTTTGGATGTTTGTGTTTTGCCTCTAAGTTGAATAATTATGATAAATTTTCTGAAAGGGCTGATAAATGTGTTTTTCTTGGTTACTATTATGATAAAAAGGGTTACAAAGCTCTTAGTCTTGAGTCCAATTTTGTTTTTGTTTCCAAGGATGTAAAGTTTTATGAATTAGTGTTTCCTTTCAAGCTTAAAACTTCATCTTTGACTGATAAGTTAGTTGTCACTGTAAATTCAAATGACCCGTTTTCCTATGTGAGTCTTTAGATTCTAGTTTTATTCTAGATAACACTAGAGTAAATAACCTGAGAAGTAGCCATTAGATGGATGGTGCTAATGCAGACCAGGACCAGGATGAGACTTGTCCCTCTAATGTCAGCAACCGGACTGGTGAGGCATATGTGCCTCCCTCTGATGTGTTGTTTCCAAGTTCTTCTACACTGACTAGGGAAAATGATTCAATTAATTCTAATCCTTATGGAAGTTTATGAACTAGGGTCACTAGATATGGAAGAAATGTTCACATGCCAGTTAGATTTAGTGATTATGTTGTAGAGGATATTGAAAGAACTATTAACTATTCAACTCTTAATAATGAGTCTTTTTGTTTTATTTCTAGTCTTAATAAAACAGCTGAACCTAAAACTTATAATGAAGCAGCTTTAGATCCAAATTGGATCAAAGCTATGAATGAGGAAATGAAGCCCTCTAGAGGAACAATACTTGGGAAATTACTAACCTTCCTAAAGGAAGAAAAACAATTGGGTGTCGTTGGATATATAAAATCAAATATAAATCGAATGGTGATATAGAAAGATATAAAGCCAGACTTGTGGCTAAAGGATACAATCAAAGGGAAGGTATAGACTATGAGGAGACTTTTTCTCTTGTGGCCAAAATTGTAACAGTCCGTGTGATAATCTCATTAGTTGTGTATAATTATTTGACACTTTATCATTTAAGGTATAGACTATGAGGAGACTTTTTTCTCTTGTGGCCAAAATTGTAACAGTCCGTGTGATAATCTCATTAGTTGTGTATAATTCTTGGACACTTTATCATTTAGATATTAACAATGCTTTTTTATATGGAAATTTGTTTGAATGTGTATATATGTATCAACCTGAAGGATATCATTCTAAAGATGATAGCAAAGTTTGTGGATTGTTAAAATCTCTTTATGGACCTAAACAAGCCCCAAGGAAATGGAATGAAAGGTTGTGTTCTTCTCTTTCTAGTTTTGGTTTTAAGCAATGTATTAATGATTATTCTTTGTTTGTTAGACATTTTCAAAACACTTTTGTAGTTCTGCTTGTTTATGTGGATGATATTATTCTAACTGGTAATAATGAGTCTGAATTGAATAATGTTAAAGTTTTTCTTAAATCTCAGTTTTTAATCAAAGATTTAGGAGAATTGAAATATTTCTTAGGTATTGAAGTGTTAAGAACTGAGAATGGGATATGTCTCAATCAAAGGAAGTATTGCATGGAACTACTTCATGAGTTTGGTATGTTAGCATGCAAACTAGTTAAAACTCCACTTGAACCAAATTTGGTTATCAAAAGAGAGTATGATTTGGAAAAGTCTGATTATTTAGTTAATATTACTGAATATCAAAAACTTATTGGTTAGTTGATTTATTTGACTGTCACTAGACCTGATATATCTTATGTTGTACAGTTATTAAGTCAATACATGCATAAACCATATAAATCTCATGTCAGTATTACTTTCAGGTTGTTGAGATATTTGAAAAATAGTCCTGGTATGGGAATACATTTAACTAAGTCTAGTAGTTTAGATTTGATTGGGTTTGTTGATGCAGATTGGGCTAAATGCTTGTTTAGTCATCGATCTGTAACAGGTTATCTTGTATATCTGGGAGGATCTCTTATTTCTTGGAAGAGCAAGAAACAGAGTATTGTTTCTCGCTCATCTACAGAATTTGAATATAGAGCATTAGGAAGTATAACTTGTGAATTAATATGGATTTTAAAGTTACTTCATGATTTAGGTATAAAACCTACTTTACCTGTAGATATTTTTTGTGATAATGAATCTGCAATTAAATTGACTTTAAATCATGTATTTCATGAAAAAAAAATTGAAATTGATCTTCATTTTGTCAGGGAAAAAAATTGAGAATGTAATTTTAAAAGTAAATAAAATAATGTCTTCTAATCAAAATGTAGATATATTAACTAAGTCTCTTGGAAGTATTCAACATGAGTACATTGTGAATCGACTTAATATGGTTGATGTTTTTAAAAGGTGATGAAATATTTTCACAAATTAATGTTTAGTTTGAGGGGGCATGTTGAAAAGAGTTAATAAAAATATACAAACTTAAACATTAATTTATTATTTATAGGGTAGAAATTGTGATATTATATATTTGTGTGGATGTTATGGTAACTTGTTATGCAGGTGACGGATATATGCATGGGTCAATGGGTCAATGGGTTATACCAGATATCTAATGGTTCGATGTATATAATGTGTTAAGTAGATTCTTTTGTAAGCAATCAAGATATTTTTCCATCTGTATTCTTTAGTTTCCCTCTCATCTTAAGTTAGGGTTTCTGTTCAGGGTTTGTTTATAAATCATTGCATACTAGAGTTGTAATATGAGTGTGAGTGATTTTTGTAGTGAGATTTAACTTGTAATCTGTTGATGTAAACCATCTGTTTCATTAGAGGTGGCAAAAATTGACACGACACGAAACCCGACACGAACCCGACACGAAATAAACGGGTTTGGGTAAGATATTTCAACCCGTTTAAATAAACGGGTTGACACGACACGACACGGAAATTAAACGGGTAAGGTCAGGGTTGAGAATTTCAACTCGAATATGACTCGAAAATGACCCGTTTATTTATATGCAAATTTTTTGAATTATTTAAATAAACTAGAAAGATACAAAACCAAAACCATTAGTTTTGTAATTTTGAAATGACTTAGCCGTCTAGATCAAGACTTAATTTCAGTTTTTCCATTCTCTCCCAAAATACTCAGTCTCTTTCACCACTCTCACATCCTCGCGACCTTTTCATCCGCCTCTCCAACTCCCACTCTTTTAATTTTGTCATTTGAACTTGCTATGACTTCATCTATTCTGCCTCCAAACTATTAGTTTTTCCTCTCCGCCTACCTAACTCCTACTCTTTCAACATGTTCAATCTTTTAACCTCACATGACACGACATATGTCAAGGTATAGCCCTAACCCGAAACCCGACACGAACTCGACACGAAAATAAACGAGTTGACACGATACGACACGTTAATTAAATGGGTCGGGTTAGGGTCAACTACTTTCAACCCGTTTAGTATTTCGACACGACACGAACCCGACACGACACGACACGATTGCCACCTCTATGTTTCATAGTGAATGAAATGGTGGTGTTGGGAAGATCTTGTGTCGATTACGTTTCTTTACACTATTTTGTCACTTTATTATGTCGAATGAAATTGTGGTTTTTATATTTTTTTTATTATATATTATGTATAAAAAAATTATGCTACGCCTAAATTTTGATCCTATATCCGCCATTGATATATAGTAGATGTAATAATAATAATAATAATAATAATAATAATAATAATAATAATAGTTACAAATGTAATAACAAAAAAGTAATTACACTATATATATATATATATATATATATATATATATATATATATATATATATATATATATATATATATATATATATATATATATATATATATATATATATTAAAAAAAAAAAAAAAAAAAAAAAAAGAGCAAAATATCGAATGGCGTCTCTAAGTCGACTAGGAAGTGGTTACCTATATAGTTTTTGCCAAGTTCGAACCTTGTCAAGCCAACTACATTTATTTTGAAAAATTTCCGATAGAATATCGATGAAACATAAAAATAATAAATAGATATTCAATATTTTTATCAAGATTATCAATGAGATCTTATATAATATCACTAGATTAAAGACCACTAGCAACCATGTGTTTAAAAGATAGATAATAAAAGTAGATTGATAAAAAAAATAAAAAAATAAATAACATTTTAACACTAAACTATATTAAAAAATTATTGTCAATGATATTGTACATTAATCAATGAGTCTTTAGAATTATTTTAGTGAATTAGATCAAATTTGAAGTATAATATTAAAAGTTGTTTAATTTTGTAGCTAAATAAATAGTGTTTGGTATCAAACTGCATTTAAAAAAAAATAATGTTTTGATTAAATTATAGTCGATACCAAAATGTAATAAATTGAGAAACTATATACTAATGTTTTGCAAGAATTATATATATATATATATATATATATATATATATATATATATATATATATATATATATATATATATATATATATATATATATATATATATAGTCAAGATCAAATAAGAAGGAAATTTTTGGTAGGTAGCAAGGTAAGAAGTTTTTTTTCTACATATTTTTTTCGCGAACAAACAAAATGAATCATTAGATGATTCATTTCTAAGATGATTCACAAGAAAAAATTCTCAAAAAAAACATCTCGATGATTCATTTATACAATGATTTTGTTGTTATTCACTAAAATTATCATAAAAATGAATTTTTTTCTTAATTTACTTAAAAATGAATCATAAAGATGTTTTTTTGAGAATTTTTTCTTGTGAATCATCTTACAAATTAATCATCTAGTAATTCATTTATTTTGTTCGTTAAAAAAATATGTAGAAAAAAAACTTCTTACCTTCCTACCAAAAAAAATTTCTTACCGGATCTATATCATATATATATATATATATATATATATATATATATATATATATATATATATATATATATATATATATATATATATATATATAACATTTGTTCATGATAATAATTTGATAAAAGATTTATGTAAGTTAAGGTTCTAACCATTGATTATACATTTTAAAATTGATATTTTAATTAAAATGCTATTCGTTTAAAAAATTAACTTACTGGATAACAAAATTTAAAGTTTTTATTTTATTATATATTCATTTAGTGTGAATCATAGCAAAAGCCAAAGGATATCTGTTAAATTTGATTTAAATTTTTTTTTTAAAAAAAGTTAAATAAAAATTGAATAATTAAAAGAAAATATATAAAAATGTCAAAGTGTCACTTTATAAATATAGCTAAAAATTAAATATAAAATATAGGCAAATGACATGTGGCACATAGACATTTTTATTTATTTGATAATATAAAATTTTCATTTTGTAAGATGGTGACCTTAAAATTCTACCAATAGCATTGTATATACTATTAATCCTTAAAAGGATGGTGAATAGAAGACTTTCTGCTTTCTCATTTCTGCCACTTAAATTTTCTTTGCTTACTGATTTTGCCACGGGAAGGTTGCTTTAAACAAACTTTTACATTTGTCATTTGTACCCTTTTTTCCTTCGCTTTCTGCTTTTGGCACCGGATATTTTTTTTAGTCTTCACCGTCAACCGCCTTAAATAATTGTAGATAGACGTTGGCTTCTCGGTATATGTTGCCTTCTAATTTCAGTTTCCACCTCGCGCTTTTGGATTTCTGTTTCTCCCTATCTTGCGATTATGTGTTCCTTTCTTGCGGTTTTGATTGTTTCGTTTGACGTTTTCTGGTCTTCATCATTCACTTGTAATTCCTTTGATGGGTTCTGATTTTGATTGTTCTGTACAAAGATTTGAGGCGATGATGAGCTTTGTTTGTGAAAAAAATTGCAATGTCGACCATGGGTGAAGTTGAAGGCCGTATTTTGGCAAGGTAACTCGGAAGGCATATCCGATTGGAATATGCAACCGGTGTTTGCAGCCATACCGCCTTTCATTCCCTTTTTTGAGTCTCCTCTCACTAAAAATCACTGTCGTATTTTTTATTTGGGCTTTCACCTAAAGCTGAAATCTGTTTTTATGATTTTCGATTTTGAAAATTCTGGTGGTTTCTTTGGTTACAACATATGAAACAGGTAAACACACTCACATCCCTGTCCTTTAGTCTAAAATTCCCTTATGTGTGATTTTTGAAAACTCTGTGATTGACATGTAAACAAAACATGGTAAACTAAATTATGTACAAAGGGTGTTTGATAAAATGTCTGAATGAAACGTCATATCATGGAATACGACTTTTCATTGATAGTTTGGTCAATTGATTTTGTGTTCTGATTTTTATAGTCATTTATGGACATTGTATCTATTTTTTTAGTCAAATGATAGCTCAACCAATTGATTTGATTATTGGATTTTGTAGTCACTTACATTTGTAGTTCAAAATCAGTGCATCTTTGTTTCATTAGTCCTTACCTTATAAAGTGATTTTATTTTGACATAATGAAGTCATGACTCATGTAATTTTGGACAAACCTTCTTTGTGAAAAAAGAAACTTATTTGGGGCTTATTAGATTGTTTTTTTGTTCATAGTTGGCAGATTTGAATATGCACATCAACTGTTTGATGAAATGCTTCAAAGAAACGGTAAGATTACGCACGCTGAGATTCTAACCAATGCGTTTGTCAAGTATGGTGAGATCGAAGATTGTAAGGTGGTGTGAAGTATGGAGGAAACCATTTACCTAATGTGCTCTCTTTTATGATAATCTCTTTGAATAAGGTAATTACTGTATCACATAGCAATTCTGTACAATTTTTGTCTTAAGAATATAAATTTTCTTTGTCATCTCATTTTTGTTGTAGTAAGTAAGACTAGATGATATGTATGTTGAAAAGGTCTGATACTTCTAATGAATGAAGTATCGAATCAGATAATTGATAGAAATTAGAATCTATGGTGAAACTAGCTATGCTTGGCGAACAGTCATCCTACTGGTTTCACATAGTTGGCTTAATTTTTGATACTAATATAAATAATTTTTGATTTCTGTTTGCCTATGGTTAGGTTGATCTACAAACACATGATAGAGCTCCTGGAGTTGATCAATACTTTTTTTGGTCAAGAATTTTCCAAGTGCAAAGATACAACTAGAAAGAAAGGAAGGTGAACGACTTGGTCAGTCTAAACTTCTTTTAATTATAGCTCAAATTTAAGTTAGCATACAAAGGGTTAGTAAGATCTGAGTTTCTACTATGTTCTTACAGGATCTGCCAAAGAAGCTATTATAGTGACACCATTAATGGATTGGGTTTACTTTTCATTTAAAATTTTTTAGTTTACCTTTTTTTGAGATAGTGGTTTACAAGAATTTCCTTTTAGGGTTTGATTGGATGGATGGAATGGAGTGAACAAGGTAATGGAATGTGTTATTACATTCCATAATCATGTTTTGTTGGCCAGTAGGAAGCGAATGAATTTTCATTTAAACTTTTTTATAGTATATGTAAATGTGTACAAAAATACAAAATTAACCATACTAAAAGTTTATTAAAATTTAAAACTCAGATCAGATTATAATAAAAAAAATAGTGTTAATTGCGTAAAATACAACATTTTGACCTTTTTTGGGGTAAGACCTAAAATTTTAATTTACGATCTAAACCAAAATCGTGACCTAACTTTCCGTTTTTGCCTTTTTACGCAAAAAGATTTTGTCTCTTTGAAAAAGTGGTCAACATATTATTTCTTTTATGCAAATAAGTATAAAATATTTTTTGCATAAAAGACACAACATTTTGATAACTTAAAAAAATATTCGTGTTTTCCATTCAATCAACCGCTAAATAAATATAGTTAATTTCTAGAAAAAAAATGAGTTACTAAAATCATGAAAGGTCAAAAAAAAATTATGTCATTAAATATTACTTAAATATAAATGGGTTATTTTCTAACCGGAATCAACCATTCCATTCCATTGCTTCCCCAATTCCATGATACAAAACATTACCAGTTTCTTTCCCAAATTATACTTCGTTTTCTCTTACAATCCAATAAATGTAGCATTTTTTTTTCTACGTAAGTTATTGGGCTCCAATTCATCTGTATATTGATGTTTGTTATTTTGCATTAATGTGTTTTCGTGTGGTTGTTTCATTGATACTCTTATAAACTTGAATGATGAAGTTTTTACTATTTATTGAGGATGCATGTAGTCTTACATGCATTAAGGTTTCCTAATTCTACAACTTTTCTATCGATTGTAAAAAAAAAATCATGAACCCCATTTTTTCTTCGTTTTGGTTTTAGTCATCAGGTTTCCTTTTAGGTGACATTTCCCCAAACCCATTAGTTACTTGCTGTTTCTGTGGTTAGAATTTATATTTGTTATCTTACTGTCTTAGTCTAATCTTCCAATAGCTTATTAGACTTTCTTTATTTATGTATAAGTTATTTGACTCCAATTCAAATGTATTTTGCACTAAATGCCTTTTTTATAATTTAATTGTTGATTTTGTGCTTTGGTTTTGATTGGTTCATGTCTTTGTGCTTTGGAGCGATTATTTAAAAAGTTTCTTATCATACTAATTTTTTGTAGTTTACATAACAAATGTTGAACCATTTTGTCATTTTGATGGTTTAGTTGCTGATTATTTACTTTCAATTGTTTTAGACCGATTGTTTTATAAATTTGATAAAATTGGATTCTTTACTATTTTTGATGACACATTGTGTGATCTTACATACATAAAGAATTCCTAACTATACAAGAAACAATGAACCATTTTGCTCCTTTTTGGTTTGACTTATCAGGTTTTGCCTTTTTTTTAAGGGACTTTAGGTAAACCATTAATCAGCTTATCAAAGTTTCATTTTACATTTTTATATTAGGTGATGTTAAGAATTCTGTTGATGTTTAGAATAAGTAAAATTTTGAGTTAATATTTATTGACATATATTTTTGTTCAACAATTGACAATATTAATGAACAATTTCCATTTTTAGCTATTATTATGTGCAATATGTTTCACATTTTTAAGCAGGCCTTCTTTTCATTATAAAAGTAGCCACCTTTTAACCGACTGAATCCCTATTCATTATTTCATTATTTTTTAAATTAATTAATAAGTTTGTCAATTTCAATTGAATGTAGTGCAGACTGTTCAAAAATTGATCAACTAGACAAATTCGTACTTCACTAATCATAGGAAATTGTTGGCTTTTATAGTTTGTTTTCCAATTTTTTCAGGACAAGAGCTGAATTCTCAAGAGGTGATCAATTTTATGCATCATATCCTGCAGCGGGTGGTATAACTTTAACATACTATGTAAAACATATTTGATACTCAACTATATATCTATAATAACATAGGCAAATCACCGCCCATCACTCACTACGCCATCAAGCTCTGCAATATGAAAACGATAAATTTTTTGGATGAGGCTCTGTTTGGTTTTTAGATTCCGATGGAATTGGAATTTCAGATTCCATTCCATCGTGTCTTTTGGAATTAAGTTCCATAACAATCATTCTAATCCATGTGTTGATGGACTTTAATACATCTTTGTTCAGGTATATCAGTTCAACCTATGATGTGGTATCCATCATATATGATGTTTATAAATATGCCAAAACACATGGCTAGAAGATGCAGGCGCTGATGTACTTAAAGCATGTATCCTTTTTTACTATTTTTACTTTCGTTCCTTTGACTATTTATATTCAACAAAACATCCCCCCTTTGGAATACTATCTTCTTCATCTGTCCTTTTACATATACATTAAGCAGCCAGGTATCGATGCCCCTTCTTTCGTCTTTGTTTTCTCAATTTCATAAGTTAGGATTTAGTTTTGGGTTTATGATGATTAGAGCCCATTTCGCAATTGTGATGGAATATGCTTCTAAAGGGAAACTTTTTGACCCCACCCCATTTGTCAATCCTTTTTTTTTAATCTTATATGAAGTCATTTGTTGTTTTTCTTTCTTGCAAACATTTAATTATGTTGATTATGAGCATGGTCGATTTTTCTTTCAACAACTCATATTTGGTGTCAGCAACTGTCACTTTATGATTATTGAAACTTTAAAAATGTTAGTAAATAGTAACAAACTTTTATATTTGTTCAAATACATATCATAAATTTACTTAATTCAATTTTGTTTCATTGTTATGAAATTTTGTATTTTTGTTTGTTGATTGTGGAAAGTTTATGGAAAACAAAAATTGTTAAAATAGTAATCAAGTTTCAGTTTTGTTATGATATTACAAAAATGATGAAAAAAAAAAAGTTTGAGGTACTGAGTTGAACAAATTTTAAATTTGGTTACTTTTTAATGAAAATAGTTTTGCTTTATATATATATATATATATATATATATATATATATATATATATATATATATATATATATATATATATATATTATTTGGGTAGACTCTAATAATTTGAATTAATTTTTTTATCAGTCAAGCAAGTTTGTGTACTCTATGACATTCAAGCAGTGGAAAAACATTAATGTGAACAAATTTCATAAAACTGATGATAGATTTGGATGAAAGTTGGTATCTATATTAGTCCAAATTGCATCCCACATCAGGTAATGCCAAATGTACCCCTGTTGACTAGATAAAGCTAATTGTGTAATTGTTGTTTTTTTCAGGTAAAAGAGAATTGGTTCAAATAACCAAACAAATAAAAAAAAAAAAAAAAAAAAAAAACCAGCGCCAAAGGCGCATCTGATTCCATCTAGTTTTTATTAAAACATAAAAACTATATATATTCACTCATCAGTTAACCATATGGAGCATAAAAATAATAAATAGATATTTAAGATTTTTATCAACGCTGTTAAGATTGGAATATTAAATAAGATCGATTTTTTGTTTTTTTTTTTTGTTTTTGTTTTTTTTTTCTTTTCAAAATTGTGATCGTAATATTGAATTGGATCGTAAGATCCTACCAAAAACATTTTAAAAGACAAAAAAAACATATCCGTTCATTAGTTAACCATCAAGTTAATAATAAATATTTTAAAACATATAAAATATATTTCTAATCTATTATTTTACAATAAACAATTCAAAAATGGTATTCTATATAGTTAGTCAAAGAAACATATTTGATTTTTTTGAAATATTAGTGATCCTACGGTTTTACGATCTGTCATACGATATTACATACGTTATTACGATCCGATCCTACTATCCTACCGAAAAACAATCAAAGTAAGATCATGATCAATTTACCTATGTGAGACTGTAGAATCGTATGATCCTACAAGCATGATCGCGATTTTAACAATCTTGATTTTTATGTCCGTCAGAAATCCATCAGTAATTTTCGATGGAATACCAAAAAACTGTAGAAAATAAAATAGATATATTTTCTTTTGAGATTTCGCTAGAAACTATTGACGGATTTCCGATAAATTTAGCTTTTGCTGCTATTTTATTGTTGATCCATCGCAATAACTAAAATTTCTCTTAGGTGTTGTTTGGTTCGCAGAATGTTGCTGAATAAATTTGAATTGGAATTGAAAAATGAATCTGTTAGAATTTGAATCTAATTCCATATGCTGTTTCGTTGGCAGGAAATGGAATTGGAATTAATTCCAGATTCTATTTGATTCGCAGGAAATGGAATTGGAATTCTTGTAAAATGATATAATTACCCTTTTACCTATTTTGCTTAATTTTACTTTGTTTTCTAACTTATATGTAAAGATACATTATATAAATTATAAAAACAATAAAATTTCGGTGGTGGTGGCTATTATGGTGGGTGGAAGTGATGGTGGTGGTAGTGTTGATTGTAGTGGCGACGGTGATGGTGATGGTGACAGTGGCAACATCAATAGTGATGGTGTTGGTGATTGCAATGGCGGCTGGTGGTGGTGGTGGTGGTGACAACATTACTGGTATTCATGAGTGATGGTAGCGGCAACCTTGGTGGTAGTGATAGTGATTGTGGCGGTGGTAGTAGTGGTAGTGGGTGATAGTAGTTTGTGGTGGTGGTAGTGTTGTTGTTGTTGGTGGTGATGGTGGCGGCGGTAATGGTGGTGGTGACGTTGGTAGTGGTGGTGGGCTAATTGCGAAGGTGGTAGTTGTGGTGTTGGTATTGGTGGTGGGTGATAATATTGGTAATGGTGTCAACGACAGTGACAATAGTTGGGGGAGGGGGTATTAGTGACAGCGGCGGTGGTTGTCGGTGGCAGCGGTGACGGTGGCGATGGTCGTGGCGTTAGTAGTGGTGGTGATGGTGGCAGTGGCGACAACAGTGAGTGTTGGTGGCGGCAGCGGTAGGTGGTCGGTTACAGTGGTGACGATGGGTGATAGTAGTGGTGGTGGTATTGGTGGTAATGGTGGGTGTTCTAATAAGTACAATGTGTATTTTTGTAATCTATCACTTTCTTTTATGAGAATGAATGTTTTACATCCAATTTTGGAAGGAATCCACTTTCCTCCATATGGTGGAAATTTTATTTCATTTAGGAACCATTTTCCCCCTCTAAGTCCAACCAAACGCATGAATTCGAAGGAATTATAATCATTTTCCCTTGAGTTTCATTTTCTTCCTACCAACCAAACGAATCCTTAAAATCAAAAAGAGTGAAAATTTAGTGTTTTTTGTCGGAAAAAAAAACATCAATTTGGCACGTCAACAGTCCGTGAGTATCCCCATTGGTAAAAAAAAAATCAAACTTAGTGTTAAAATCAAAAAGAGTGAAAACTTATTGTCTTTTGTCGGAGAAAAAAATAAATAAATTTGGCACGTCAACATATTATGTCATCAAAATTGACACGTCATCATATCACGTTAGCATGTAACCTGGTTGACCGGTCAAATTGTTAGAATTATAAAAATTTGAAAAACGAAGTATCAAATTTGATACAAATATATATATATATATATATATATATATATATATATATATATATATATATATATATATATATATATATATCAAATTAAAAATTTAATATAAACTTAATTTATTTTAGGTTATTTACCCGTAAATAATATATATATATATATATATATATATATATATATATATATATATATATATATATATATATATATATATATATATATATATATATATATATATATATATATATATATATATATATATACAGTTAAAAGCTAACTCATTAAATACAAAATCTGCACGGTGAAAAAATCTTTTAAGACAATTAAATAATTGTTGGCTTTGTGACGACATGTCTATGCCAATCATAAAGTACTATAATGTCCACCTAAACTTTACGACCAACCTTCATTAGGTACTATATGTCTGCTGCGTGTGTTGTTTTAGTGTGTCCAACAATTCAAACACACACAACATAAAACACCACCAAAACCAAAGATAGAAAGTCTTCCAATCATAGAGCACACTCCAAAATTGAAAAAGACACTTCAACTTTGATTAAGAATAACATATATACTGTGGCTTATAGGCAATTTTGATATATTTTTTTCTTCAAAGTGTTTCTAAAGTGTTTGCTCTCCTTTCTTTATTAGATTAACAAATTGTTTTTATTTTTTCTAACTATTATTATTATTATTATTATTATTATTATTATTATTATTATTATTATTATTATTATCACAATTTATTATTATCATAAAATCTGACAAATGTACACATACATACACATGAACCACATAAACCAAGAAAAACAATTGTTTAACCCTTGAAATAAATGATTTTTTAAGAGCAAGACTTTATTAAAAAACCACAAAAAGTTGAAATTACAAGCTACAATAGATTGAATTATCAACCTGTGAGTCCTAAGACAAAGATCTCCCCTACCTAGCTCTATTTTTAAGCCAAAAAACTCATAAAGCTTGGACATCAAAAGCAAGAAGAGAAGGGTTTTTTCACATAGCTATTAAAGATCAAACCATTCCTATACGTCCATATAACCCATAAGAAGGCCCTAGATATCGTGTCCATCATTTTTTTTTTTTTGGATTGAATTTACTCCAATGATGTTGTCCAAAGAGTCATTATCATTGAGAGCATCCTTCCACCAAACTCGTAGAAGTGCTCCCAACTCCTTAGCGGTCGAACAATCTTTAAACATATGATCTCCATTCTCCTCAAAAGCATTACACATTAGGCATAACATATTTGGAATACAGCCCCCCCCCCCCCCCCCCCCCCGAGCATGGTTAGGTCTCGTCGGTAGTCTACCAATTCTAGCACGCCAGATGAAAATGCTGATTTTCTCCGGAACAATGTTAGTCCAAACTATAGGCATATTGATAAACTCCAAGAAACTTTTGTCAATTTCTTTCCTAAGGGAAGATATAATGAAATAGCCACTAGCATCAACACACCAACACCACTTACTACCATTGGAATCACCCACATAATCATTACTTCTGTAGAAAAGTATATCAGGATCAATATTGAAAAGATCCAAATCCTTACACACATTGCTTATTCTACCCCCAAAATGTATCCCCTTTACCCAATGGTATCATCACTCCTAACCCCCCATGATCCATATATATGCAAGTAATAACCTTTTTCCAAATTCCTTTTGTATCATCTTTATAGTGCAACCACCACTTCGTGATAAGAGCAAGGTTACACGCTCGTAAGCTTCTAATCTCTAAGCCTCTTAAAGCTTTGGATTTCATGGTTTTCTGTCACACAATCCAAATTATGTTTTTTTATCCAAGCAAGTACACCATAAGAACTTGTTACGGATACTTTCGAGCTTCGAAATTACCTTTTTAGGGACTTTATAAAGCGAAAAAAGAAATGTTCCAAGGCTACCAAGAACGGGCCTTATCAAGGTTAGTCTCCATCCTATGGAAAGAGTTCTCGCTTTGCATATTGAAAGGCTTTTTTGGAACTTGTCAATAAGAGGAACCCAAGTCGACACATTAGAAGACTTCCCACCCACCGGTATACCAAGATAATAGAACGAAAGTTCGCCTTCATGACACTTCAACGACTGAGCCATAGAAGATACCTTACATATAGAAACTCCAATACTTAAAATCTTACTCTTACGAAGGTTAACCTTTAGATTAGACTGTAACGCCCGTATATCCGGACTAGTCAATATAGAGATAATAGGGGTCGAAAATGACTTTTTGACAAGAACACCGAAATCAGAGTTATAACGAAGAAGTTATGGCCCATCGAAGTTTTTCGGCAAAACCGGCACGGCACCGGGAAACATAAATAGTAAATTTACGATGGAGGAATTTTTAGCCTTAGAAATCTAAACAAAAGTTGTAGTATACGTTAAACCTAGAACATACAAAAAAAAAAAAAAGAACGCCCAAATCTGACTTCGTATGAGTAAGTTATGAATTTTCTAAGATTTGGCAAATCAGTGCACGACCCGAAACTCGAATTTTAGTTCGAGCGGTTTTTGGCCTACATGAACTAAATGAGAGTTGAAGGTCTCATTAATAGGAACTCAACAATAAAAAGACAGGCGGAAACGAAGTCCGTATGTAGAAGTTATGAATTTTACGTGGACATTTAACAATATAATCTCCTTCTACTATTAAATTTAAGATCGGTCGAGAATTAGCTAATAGAGTCTAAATGACAGTTGTAGATCTTGTTTTTACCTATGCGTGGATATAAATAACATCGAAAACGGAGCTTGTATGTGAAAGTTATGAATTTTTTAAAATCAGCGGATTTCCACCCTGTGTGCAGTGTCACGTGTCAGCACCAGGTTGTGCCTGGGTGTCTCCAGCTGGCTCACGAAGTGAGCATCATAAAACTCACGACGTGAGTGAACCTCCAGCCCCCTATAAATAAGAGGTGAAGCCCTCTTCATTTCTCATACCTCCCATCACTTCCCACGTGTCAGCACCAGTAGGGAACCTCCCTAGCATGAGGCGGAAGCCCCAGAGTGCCCGACGGCTCTAAGAAGAAGAGCCTTTCAGCTCGGGAACTCTGCTCCAGCGGATCCCGGTTTTGAGAAAAACCCGTTGTATGTGAGCTACGCCTAACCTATCTTTAGTATAGCTTATGATTCACTATAGTAATGTTATTAGGACCCTATAATAAATATTTGGGCTATTATTATGAGTTATATAAGTGATTTTATAATATCTTTTTAACCACTCGCGGTACGGAGAATCTGGTTTAAAGGGCTGCATAGGGTTGTTGGATTTCAGATGTGCTATATGCCAAAATGGTCCTGTCCTCTGGTGTTTTATGCCTGCCCCTATTTGTATATAGTGGTTGACAAATATTGTTTTGTGCTTATAGAATAGTAATAATAGCAAGTCTATTAATTATTCTCGGTGAATATTAGACTAAAACTCTAGTGGTAATGATACTAAGTTTTGTCAAAAGAAAATTGTGTTAAGAGTAACAAAGTGATGTCCGAGTTCCGAGTCACCACCTTTTCAAGTGAGTGCATAGTCCCTTTCATCTTACACATAAATATGATGTCTCTTAATATAAATTATGTGTTATGTGTGCATATCATCTGAATACTTGCTGTCTATGTTGGGTGAAAATTTTTTATACATGTTTTAAATGATTTAAAATGTATATGTATTTTATATCTACAAAATGTGTTGGGTAAAACATGGGTAGATGAAATAGTTGTTGTGTGATAACACGGTGAAAGACATCAATGTTGACAGTAATCTAGTCATCTAGTGGAGTATAGATGACGACCACGGACTATCCTAGACAATCCAGTGGAACATTAGCAGACTCGTAACCTGTAGGTGTTTTTGAACTAGGTGCACATTAGTTATTTTGAACTGAGTGTGTTCACTAAGTATTTTTGAACTAAGTGTGTTCACTAGTTATTTTTGAACTAAGTGTTCACCAGATGTTTTGGACTACGTGTTCACCATTTGTAATCTATAAACCTTGGTAACGATGGACTTCGTGCCAATTCCTTAGGATGATCCTTAGGAATAAATGAACGAGTAATAGTTGATTGTTAGGGTAGATCCTTAAGAGTAAAGAAGATAATAGGGATGGGTAATTGGGTTGATTAATTGTTTGAAGATTAAACATAATAATTATATTATTGTGGGTTTAAAACCCTATGTACTCACCAAGTTTCCAAACCTGACCCACTCAGTTTATTTATATCATAGGTGTTGATATGAAGTCCTGTTTATGTTTTTGTTTCTGTATTGACGATGACATCCCAAATGTTTTAAAATGAATAAAAATATTTTTCTTCGGAAATGCTTTGATAACATATTTATCATGTTTTACTGGGAACAAATTCTGCAACACTTTTATTAAAAGAGGTGCTCTGATTTTTATAAAGCATAAACAAAATCGGTCTTTTATGGCCGTGAAAATGGGGATGTCACAGTTGGTATCACAACATTAGTTTAAGCGAACTAGGAATAATGAATTATTTCTAGACTTAAACTTAGAATGCTAAGCGATGATCGTGAGGAGTGTGTCTAATAAATTTAGGCAATACACCTGAATAGACACAAACACTTGTTTATTTAGGGAAAAATGCCTAACATGCTTTTATGTGCTAAATGATTTATGATATGCATTGTATGATCGGATCTATGGTCTGTTGCCGACCGGATCTGGCAAGTTTATGTGTTCAGGTTTCGAAACGTTTACTTAATATATTAGAACTAGCATATAACTTTTCAAAGAGATAAGGGGATTTATACGTCAATCATAGATAAAATCTTTCCTATCTTAATTCTCGTCATTACACACCAACCGTTTGATTTGGTGTATAGATCGAAATGGAAAGAACCCGAAGTGGATTCGGGAATGTGAATGGAAATAGGAATCAACAACCCCCTGTGATTAAACAAATACATGTTGTAGTAACCGCACCTGAGCCAATCATAATGGCCGGTGTACAAGAGATGATCCAAATGATGTTGGATCATCAAATGGAGGAAACAAGGCGTTTACTTCAACAAAATCGAGAGGAACTTACGATGCCCGTTGAACAGCCCGAGCTGAATGATAGGCAGTCAGAAGGAGGGAACTATAGTGGGATGGTTGGTCAAGCCAACCTACCGATAGTTAGACGAAACAATCAGGATGGAGGAAATGACGGATGTGGATGCAAGTACAAGGATTTCATGGCATCCAAACCCCCGAGTCTTTCTGGAAGCCCATCACCGGTGGAAGTTCTGGATTGGATCTCCGAGATGGACACAATGTTTGAGAGTTACGAGTATAGCAACAAACAGAAGACCGCCCTTGCGATCCCTCTGTTAAAGTCTGAAGTACTGAGCTGGTGGAAGCTACTAGCTAACACGATGCCCAAGGTAGAAGCAAGGAAGATGTCTTGGGAAGATTTCCTAGTCAAATTAAATATGCGGTACTGCTCTGAGCAGGATCTTCTGGAGATCAACAATGAATTCCAGAATCTGAAGAAGGGGAGGATAAGTGTCACCGAGTATGCTATAACTTTTATGGAGAAGATGAAGCTCATTCCTTATCTAGTTCCAACTGATCTCTCCAAGGTCAACAAGTTTGCCCACGGATTACCAACGGACTTTTCTCCAATGGTCAAGCAAGCAACCACTCTAAAAGCCGCCATCTGGGCTGATAAGAATGTGGAGATCCAGATAAAAGAGAAGGGTATGGAGAGAGCTGAAGTTGGAGAGAAAAGGAAGCATAAAGGATATTCAAGGTCCAACAAGGAAAGAAAATTCCCGAAGTCTGGAGGAGGAGGAGGTGAAGCAAGATGGTGTGATAAATGCAAGAAGAAACACTTTGGAAAATACGGTGAGGAGGTCACATGTTTCAAGTGTGGAAAGTCTGGGCATTACGCCAATGAGTGTACATCTAACAAGTGGGTGTGTTATGAATGTAATGAAGCAGGGCATCTTTCAAAGAATTCCCCAAAAAAGAATGAAGCAACAAGGTCAAACACACCACCAAGGCCAAGGGCATTCCATACGATTCTCGATGAAGCAAAAAACAATGCGAGGAATCGAGGATGAGGACTTCATCAAGTTATGCAATAGCCGTGAGGATAAAATCGTATGGTATAGCCTATTAGAGGCATAGTCTACGGTGAACTTGAACACCTATGTAATCATTTCAAGGAATAATATAAAACCGTTGTTTTGTTATCTGGTGTGTTAAGTTGTTATGTGATTTTCTTGTATGGTGACTTGGAAAACTGCGAGACAATACTTGGGACGAGTATGAGTAGGCGTGAATGGTAGTAGAGGCCTATATTACTGGAAGCACAAGACTAGCACTTGGATCAGGGAAAGTCACAAGGTTACCAAGAAGCTAGTAATTGATACCATTTATTCAAGTATGCCATTTACCATTGCTTCGGTAATGACTAAGAAGATTGTTGTTATTTCGACCCTAGTGGTCATACCCAATTGAGTCCGACTACGACGAGTATGTTACGTGGTTCTGAGAACCAAGTTCGATGTAGTACCTGACTTAAGCCGGAAGAATTAATCAAAGCAATCAGTAGAGGTATCGCGATGGTTGCTAGTATCTAGAAATGCTAACTTTTAAGATGTCATTAAAACATGAAGGAAGGTATAGTATGTTCTGGAATTTGACTCTAAACCACGAGAGGTCATCAGAACATGACCCATCGGTCTATTATGATAATCGAAGGAAGAAACTTAGCTCAAGTTTTTTAAAGAAGGAGTGTCCAATAAATATCGAGATCGTGACATGAAGATCATGATTGGAAGTCTAACATGAGATAGAGAGTGGGTCCAAGATCGGGCACCGCGTGCAGTCAGGAAGTCTTAGAGTTAGATACTCGTTCGAAGAAACATCAAAGTTATAGTTATTAATTAGGATGAAGAGATAACATATGGATTCATCATGTGAGCGTTGTTTCGTTGATGATTTCGGGACGTAATCATCTTAAGGGGGAAATAATTGTAACACCGTAGACCCGGGCTAGTCAATTTAGAGATAATAGGGGTCAAAAATGACTTTTTGACAAAAGATTATTTAGATTAAATAATCTTAACCAAGTTGTGTAATATTTCTCAAGGGTTCCGTACATATAAAGAACGCCGGAATCCGAGTTATAACGAAGAAGTTATGGCCCGTCGAAGTTTTTCGGCAAAACCGGCACGGCACCGGGAGACGTAAATAGTGAATTTATGATGGATGAATTTTTATCCTTATAAATCTAAACAAAAGTTGTATTATACGTTAAACCTATAACATACAAAAAAAAGAACGCCCAAATCTGACTTCGTATGAGGAAGTTATGAAATTTCTAAGATTTGGCATAGCAGTGCACGACCCGAAACTCGAATTTTAGTTCGAGTGGGTTTTGGCCTAAACGACCTAAATGAGAGTTGAATATCTCATTAATAGGAACTCAACAATAAAAATATAGACGGAAACGGAGTCTGTATGTAGAAGTTATGAATTTTACGCGGACATTTAACAGTATAATCTCATCCTACTATTAAATTTAAGATTGTTCAAGAATTAGTCGACAGAGTCTAAATGAAAGTTGCAGATCTCGTTTTATCCTATGCGTGGATATAAAGAACGTCAAAAACAGAGCTCGTATGTGAAAGTTATGAATTTTTGAAAATCGGTTGATTTCCACCATGTGTGCGATGCCACGTGTCTGTAATAGGTTGTGCCTGGGTGTCTCCAGGTGGCTCACGACGCCTGAGCATCATAAAACTGATGACGTGAGTGACCCTCCACCCCCTATAAATAAGAGGTGAAGCCCTCTTCATTCCTCACACCTCCCATCACTTACCTCTCTCTCTCTCTAGAACCTTTCTCTAGCCCCGAAACCCCCCGAAAAGCCTAGGGAACCTCCCTAGCACGAGGAGGAAGACCCAGAGTACTCAAGAGCTCCGAGAAGAAGAGCCTTTCAGCTCGAGAACCCTACTCTAGCGGAGCCTGGTTTTGAGAAAAATCTGTTGTACGTGAGCTACACCTAACCTATCTTTAGTATAACTTATGATTCAATATAGTAATGTTATTAGGACCTTATAATAAATATTTGGGCTATTATTATGAGTTATATAAGTGTCATTATAATATCATTTTAACCACTAGCGGTACGGGCCGCATAGGGTTGTTGGATTTCATAAGTGCTATATGACAAAATGGTCCTGCCCTCTGGTGTTTTATGTCTGGCCCCTGTCTGTATATATTGGTTGAGAAATATTGTTTGGTGCTTATACAATAGTAATAATAACAAGACTATTAATTAGTCTCGGTGAATATTAGACTAAAACTCTAGTGGTAATGATATTAGGTTTTGTCAAAAGAAAATTTTGTTATGAATAACGAAGTCCTGTCCGAGTCACCACCTTTAAAAGTAAGTGCATAGTCCCTTTCATCTTACACATAGATATGAAGTCTTTTAATATAAATTACGTGCTATGTGTGCATATTGTCTGAATACTTGCTATCTATGCTGGGTGAAAGATTTTTTATACATGTTTTAAATGATTTAAACAGTATATGTATTTTATATCTACAAAATGTGTTGGGTAAAACATAGGTAGATGAAATAGTTGTTGTGTGATCACATGATGAAAGACATCAATGTTGATAGTGATCCAATCATCTAGTGGAGCATAGATGACGACCACGGACTATACTAGACAGTCCAGTGGAACATTAGCAGACTCATAACCTGTAGGTGTTTTTGAACTAGGTGCTCATTAGGTATTTTGAACTGAGTGTGTTCACTAGGTATTTTTAAACTAAGTGTGTTCACTAGTTAATTTTGAACTAAGTGGTCACCAGATGTTTTGGACTACGTGTTCACCAGTTGTAATTTATAAACCTTGGTAACAATGGACTTCGTGCCAATTCCTTAGGATGATCCTTAGGAATAAATGAACAAGGAATAGTTGATTGTTAGGGTTGATCCTTAAGAGTAAAGAAGATAATGGGGATGGGTAATTGGGTTGATTAATTGTTTGAAGAGTAAATTATGATAATTATATTATTGGGGGTTGAAAACCCTATGTACTCATAAGGTTTTCCAACCTGACCTACTAAGTTTATTTATATTACAGGTATTGATATGAAGTCACATTACACTGAGAGATTAAAGAGATATAAATCACTAATGATAATGAATGTAAGTTCTGTTTATGTTTATGCTTTTGTATTGACGATGACATCCAAAATGTTATAAAATGAATAAGAATACTTTTTTCGGAAATGCTTTGATAACGTATTTATCATGTTTTACTGGGAACAAATTCCGCAACATTTTTATTAAAAGAGGTACTCTGATTTTTATAAAGCATAAACAAAATCGGTATTTTCTGGCCCTAAAAATGAGGATGTCACATAGACGCAAGGTGAAAGAAAGTTAGGATTCTCTAAAGATTTCTAGCATTGTCCTTAGACCATTTACCCAAGAAAACGACATCATCGACATATTGAAAAAGGGAGATATTCGGCCTGTCATTGGCCATCTCAATTCCTTCAAAGACCATTTTTTGTATAGCCTCTTCCAAAATGAATTTAAGACCCTAGGTTACAATGATGTATAGAAAAGGGGATAGTGGATTTCCCCGTCTCACCCTTTTTACTAAAAAGAATTCTTTGGTAGGAGATCCATTGACCAGAAGCGAGACCTTTAAGGATGAAAGAATAGCCAGAACCCAAATTCGCCATGTGTTTCCAAACCCCATTTGCCTCATGCTATCTTCTAAATAATTCCAAATTAAAGAGTAAAAAGCTTTGTCGAAATCAACTTTAAACAATAGAACTTTTTTCTTTTTCCTCTTGGCCCACGATATGATCTCGTTAACCACTAACGGTCTGTCCATGATATTTCTCCCGCAGACATAGGATGATTGCTCGATACTAACAACAGACCCGATAACTCTTTTAAGGATACATGCCAAAGTTTTTTAGATAATTTTGGTTATGCACCCAATAAGATTTATCAGCCTATACTCCATGAGGTTGACAAGGTCATTTGTTTTAGGAACTAGAGAAATGAATGAAGCATTACTACCTGGGTTTAAGACCTTATGAAGTTCAAAATCTTTCACTACCTCCACCAAATCACCCCCAATGATATCCCAGTAATTCTTGATGAACTTAAAGTTGAAACCATCTGGACCTGAGCATTTATCATTACCACAATTCCACACCACATCTTTAATTTCATCAACTGTGAATGTCGTTTCTAGATAGTTCCGATCTTGGTCTGTTAGGATTTTGAATTTGGAACTTATACGGGTCGGTCTAAGGGAAGATTTTCTATGAACTTGTTCTTGAAGTAATTAAAAACCTCATTTTTTATGTTTTTCGGATTGGTAGTCCACACCTCGTTGATGTTTAAGCCATTTATTCGAGCTCTCTTCATGTTCATGTTGACAATACAATGGAAAAACCTTAAGTTCTCATCTCCCTCAAAAACCCACTTGCACCTAACCATTTGTCTAATGTCATGCATCTTATACTTCTCTAACTCTTGAATTTTTAACAAGATATATGATCTTTCTTTAAGGGATGTGTCGTCTAGACCAATAGCTTCGGGAATCACATCCAAAGCCACAAATGTAGTGTGAAGAGTCTAAAGTTCATCATTTTTCTTATTGTTGATGAAAAACCGCCAATATTTTATATTATTTTCAATAGCTCTCAACTTCCTCGAAAGTCTTTTAATTTTTGAGAAAACCGTCAAACTGGTAGACAGGGAAACCAGGACTCCTTAACCACTTCATCAAGACCCTCATCTAAGAGCCAAGCCGAAAAGAATTGGAAGGGAAGAGGACCAAAGTCTGGGTTGTTTGTGTCCAACAAAATTGGACAATGATCGAAATATAAGAACGGTAGAGCAAGAGTGCTAGAGTTTAGCCAAGTATATATATATATATATATATATATATATATATATATATATATATATATATATATATATATATATATAGAGAGAGAGAGAGAGAGAGAGAGAGAGACACATATACTAGTCGTTTATCAGCGCTAAACGATGGGTGCGAATAATTTTTAAATATTTTTTTCTAGAGTCGATTAGTTTTATTGTGCAAATAGTTTACTACATTTAAACAATTATCAATAAGAGTCACGCTAGTAGAAACAAAATGAATAAGAATTAAAAATGAAAAGTTAAGATTTTTACAAATATATATGAACATGTGATTAATTATGCATTATTAATCATGCATCACTTATTTATTTACCACATTTGATGTATAGACTTCACTGTCGTTGAATTATTTGTCAGAATTCATCAACTCGCAAATGATTCAAAGAGAATACTTATCTGACCAAATTCATGTTCACAAATAACAACCCCAAATACTAAGGGATGATAGCCAACATTTTGTCTCTCTAACATATTTAATATAAAAGTAGTTATATAAAATATAAATAAAACATTAAACACAAATGACATATTCATTTTTATTGTATTCATACTTACGTTAAGATCAATCATCCAAATGAGAACTTTGTTACGTTCTTATCGTCTCAAACAACTATTATGTTCCACCATACGAAAACATATTGCAATGCCGAAAACTCTTGAATTGTAACATAACTTTTTTTTGTACGTATAAAGATAATCAAAGTTTCTTTTCCTTAATTTATAGTTTATGATATACACTTCTTATTGATCAATAAAATTTTAAAAATATGACTTTTTTTTTCATTTGTAGAAACTATTAGTGTAACAATCATTCTTGTAAAGTGATAAAAGGATTAGTTATAACACTACAAATATAAGATTTGCATAAAACTATTAAATATATTTAAATCACAATCAAATATTTCTTTTAACTATCAAACTAAATTAACAAATAAATTTATAAATTCATGTGTTTGATGACTTCACTATTATGAAAGGTTGAATACATTTAGCAATGTTATTTAAAAAATTTTAATAATTGTAAAAATATAAATTTTTTCATGTGGATAACGAATGGTATATTTTTGGAGATTGTGAGTAGAGATGAAATTATAATTTTTCCCCACCACATTGAGGTAAAAATATGTAATACTCGTAGATCCGGGCTAATCAATTTAGAGATAATAAAAGGTCGAAAACGACTTTTTGACAAAAGATTATTTAGAATAAATAATCTTTACCAAGCTGTAGAATTTGTCTCAAGGGTTTCGTACATATAAAGAGCACCGAAATCCGAGTTATAACGAAGAAGTTATGACTCGTTGAAGTTTCACGACGGAACCGGCACGGCACCGCGAAGACGTAAATAGTGAATTTATGATAGAGTAACTTTTAGCCTTAGTAATCTAACTTAAAGTCGTAGAATATGTTAACCTGAGAACGTCCAGAACCCCCAAATCTGACTTCGTATGAGGAAGTTATGATTTTTCGAAGTTTCGGCTTAGCGGTGTACAACCTGAAGTTCGAGTATTAGATCGAGCGATTTTTAGCCGACACAACCTAAACGAGAATCGAAGATCTCGTTATTAGTAGCGTAACGATAAAAAGACAGACGAAAATGGACATCGGGTGAAGAAGTTATGAGATTTTAACGGACCAATCTTGTCCCGGCCTGTTAAAAATATAACTTTAAAAATAAAGTCAAAATTAGCCGACGGAGTCTAAACGAAAGTTGTAGAGTACGTCTCCACCTACGCGTGGATATAAATAACGTCAAAAATGGAGTTCGTATGAACGAGTTACAAATTATAATAGCATATTTACTGATTAAAATAAAGTATAAATCATATATATATATATATATGTATATATATATATATATATATATATATATATATATATATATATATATATATATATATATATCATTAGAAAGGTATCGACGATGCGGTCATTATAAGACTAATGTTGAGTTCTTTCGACACTAGTTTACTACAAATATCATTAAATCTATTTAAAATAGTATTATAAAGAGGTGTTTAGTTGTTTATATAACTATAAGGTCATTAAGTAATTATGGAGGATAGTTTTTGTACATTCAATTACTATAAATAAAAGGCTTGAGCTCTCATATTTCTTGCACCATTCTCTTCATTCAAGAGTCTTTTTTCTTATCCCCGAGCATTTCGGTCCCTCGTGATTTGAGTTCTCTTTCTGTAGTTTTAGTATAGTTAGGTAAGCGTTGAAGCGCTGCACGAATCTTTCTTAAAAAGATTCAGCGACAAAGTTCTGCCCCTGCAGAGCCCGACTCCTAGCTAAAATCCCCTTGTAAGTAAGTTATTATTACCCTATTTTAATATAGCTTATATTTAAAATTAATATTGCTATTATGAACTTATAATAAATATATGAGGTATTATTATGACTTATATAAGTGTCGTTATAATATCTTTGTAACTACTCGTGGTATGGGGAATCTGGTTTAAAGGGCCGCATAGGATTGTTGGATTTCAAAAGTGCTATACGCAAAAATGGTCCTGCCCTCCGGTGTTTTATGTTTGGCCTCTGTCTGTACATAGTGGTTGGAAAGTATTGTTTAAACACTTATATAATAATAATAGTAATAATAAGACTAATAATTAGTCACGGTAAATATTAGACTAAAATCTAGTGGTAATAATACTAGGTTTCGTCGAAAGAAATTATTTTAAAGTAAACGAAGCATTGTCCGAGTACCGAGTCGCCACCTTCTCAAGTGAGTGCATGGTCCCTTTCATCTTACACATAGATATAAAGTATTTTATATAAACTAGATGCTATGTGTGCATATTATCTGTATAATTGCTATCTATACTAGATGAACGAGTTTATACATGCTTTAAATGATTTAAATTGTATATATATTTTATATCTACGATAATTTTGGGATAAAACATGGGTAGATGTAATAGATGGAGTATGAGTTGGATGATGAGTTGAGAGGTGAAATAGACCTTGAGGTGAGGATGAGAGGTGGACGATGTGAGAAGCCTTTTTCCCAAATGATGGCCCTGTCATTCAACAGAGTATGGATGATAACCACAGACTATTCTAGGCAGTCCAGTGGAAAACTAGCAGGCTCGCAACCTGTAGGTGTTGTGAGCAATATGTTCACTCGGTGTAGTCTAAACCTTGGAGACCATGCAGACTTGGTGCCTAAACCTTGGCGATCATGCAGACTTGATGCCTAAACCCTGGAGACTATGTAGACTTTGTGTCCGTTGTGTAAACCTTGGTGATCATGCAGACTTGATGCCTAGTCCCTGACGACTATGCAGACTTAGTGCCTAAACCTTGGCGACTACGCAGACTTAGTGCCTAAGCCCTGGCGACTATGCAGAATTAGTGCCCACTGTGTAAACCGTGGCAACGATGGACTTCGTGCTGATTCCTTAGGATGATTCTTAGGAATGAATGAACGAGGAATAGCTGATTCTTAGGGTAGATCCTTAAGACTAAAGAAGATAATGGGGAGGGGTAATTGGGTTGATTGTTTGATTGTTTAAACATAATAATTGTATTATTGTGGGTTGAAAACCCTATGTACTCACCAAGTTTCTCAACCTGACCCACTCAATTTATTTATATCATAGGTGTCGATATGAAGTGACATTACACTGAGAGATGAAGGAGATATAGGTCACTAGTGTAAATGAATGTATGTTCTACTTATGCTTATGTTTTTGTATTGATGATGACATCCCAAATGTTTTTAAAATGAATAAAATACGTTTCTTCGGAAATGCTTTGATAACATATTTATTATGTTTTTTTCTGGGAATAAATTCCGCAACATTTTTAGTAAAACAGGTACTCTGATTTTCATAAAGCATAAACAAAATTGGTTTTTTTAGTCGTGAAAATAGGAATGTCACAGTTGGTATCAGAGCATTAGTTTAAGCGAACTAGGAATAAGGATTTATTTCTAGACTTAAACTTAGAATGCTAAGCGATGATTGTGAGATGAGTGTCTGCTATAATTTAGACACGAGCACTAGTTTATTTTAGGAAAATTCCTAAAAATTTTTATGTTCTAAATGATTTATGTTATGACTATAAAAATGCCTTATATGTCGTTATTTGTTCGGATCTATGTTTTGTTGCCGACCGGGTCTGGAAACCTTATGTGTTCAGGATTCTAAGCGTATGATTACGATATTAGAACTAGCATGTAATGTTTCAGAGTAATAAGGAGATTTATATGTCTATCATAAATAAGATCTTTTCTATCTTAAATTCTCATCTTGGTACACCGAACGTCTGCTTCGGTGTACAAAACAAGAGGAAGATGACAACCTGAGCCTAAGAATGTGATGGGTCATGCATCGGTCGTTGCGCCTGCACCCGAACCTATCACAATGGCAGAAGTTCAGGAAGTGATGTGAACCACGATAAACTGAGAATATAGAGGAAAAGAGACGGCTTACGATATTGAATAATACCTATCACAAGATATAATAAGAGAGGTATCTTGCCTTTAGAATACGTCTGATAAAATAGCAGTACGTCTATAGAAGTAGGGTACATCTGAATGTACAAATTTGATTGGCGAGATGATAGAACGATTGATGTAATTCCTAAAGTTTTCCTATCATCCGGAATGTCCATCACCAACTGAGTTGAAGCAGAATTAATGATTGAAGATATGCATGGAAGAAGTCCTAGTAGAGTCTAGGGAAATTTTTATGATTATTTGGACACACTCGTATGTGTTAAATTGTTTCATGATTTTAGGACTTGGGGACTGCGAGACAATACTTGGGACGAGTATGAGTAGGTGTGAAAGGTAGTAGATGCATATACTACCGGAAGCACAAGACTCACGCTTGGATCAGGGAAAGTCACAAGGTTACCAAGAAGCTAGTAACTGATTTCATATTATTCAAGTATGTCATTACCATCGTTTCGGTAATGACTAAGAAGATAATTGTTATTCCGACCCTAGTGGTCATATCAAATTGAGTCCGACTATGTTGAGTATGTTATGTGGTTTAGAGAATCATGTTCAATGTAGCGTCTAACTTAAGACGAAAGATTGAAATAAAAAAATGATCAGTAGAGGTATCACGAAAGGTTGCTTGTAGCTAGAAATGCTACCTTTTAAGATGTGGTTAGAACATGAAGGAAAGTATAGTCTGTTATGGAATTTAACTCTAAAAGACCTGAGTCCAAGCGATGCATTATACGATGATAGGTCATTACAATCTGACACATCGTTCCATTGTAGTAATAAAAGATCTTTTCTTAAGTTTGTATCTAGTGAGCATCGATATTATGACTTGAAGATCATAATTTGGAGTCTAACGTGAGATAGGGAGCAGGTGCAAGATCGAGCACCACCTACAGTCAAGGGGTCCAAGAGTTAGATACTTGTTCGAAGTGACATAGAAGTTATGGTTATTACTTAGGATGAAGAGATAACATATGGAGTCATCATGTGAGTCCTGTTTCGTTGATGATTCCGGGACATAATAATCTTAAGGGGGGGATAATTGTAACACCCGTAGATCCGGGCTAGTCAATTTAGAGATAATAAAGGTCGAAAACAACTTTTCGACAAAAGATTATTTAGAATAAATAATCTTAACCAAGATGTAGAATCTGTCTCAAGGGTTCCGTACATATAAAGAGCGCTGAAATCCGAGTTATAACGAAGAAGTTATGACCTGTCGAAGTTTCGCGACGGAACTGGTACGGCACCGCGAAGACGTAAATAGTGAATTTATGATAGAGCAACTTTTAGCCTTAGTAATCTAAAATAAAGTCATAGAATATGTTAACCTGAGAACGTCCATAAAAAGAACGCCCAAATCTGACTTCGTATGAGGAAGTTATGATTTTTCGAAGTTTCGGCTTAACGGTGTACATCCCGAAGTTTGAGTATTAGATCGAGCGGTTTTTAGCCGACACAACCTAAAAGAGAATTGAAGATCTCGTTATTAGTAGCGTAACGATAAAAAGACAAACGAAAATGGACATCGGATGGAGAAGTTATGAGATTTTAATGGACCAATCATGTCCTGGCCTGTTAAAAATATAACTTTAAAAATAAAGTCAAAATTAGCCGACGGAGTCTAATCGAAAGTTGTAGAGTACGTCTCCACCTACGCATGGATATAAATAACGTCAAAAACAGAGTCCGTATGAACGAGTTACAAATTATAATAACATATTTACTTATTAAAATAAAGTATAAATCATATATACGTACACATATATATACATATGTATATATCATTAGAAAGGTATCGATGATACGGTCATTATATGACTAATGTTGAGTTCTTTCGATATTAGTTTAGTACAAATATTGTTAAATCTATTTAAAATAGTATTATAAATGGGTGTTTAGTTGTTTATATAACTATAAGGTCATTAAGTAATTATGGAGGGTAGTTTTTGTAAATTCAATTACTATAAATAAGAGGCTTGGGCTCTCATATTTCTTGCACCATTCTCTTGATTCAAGAGTCTTTCTCTTCTTATCTCCTGAGCATTTTGGTCCCTCGTGATTCGACTTCTCTTTCTGTAGTTTTAGTATAGTAAGGTAAGCGTTGAAGCGTTGCACGAATCTTTCTTAGAAAGATTCAACGACGAAGTTCTGCCCCTGCAGAGCCCGACTCCTAGCTAAAATCCCTTTGTAAGTAAGTTATGCTTACCCTATTTTAATATAGCTTATATTTAAAATTTATCTTGTTATTATGAACTTATAATAAATATTTGAGCTATTATTATGACTTATATAAGTGTCGTTATAATATCTTTTTAACTACTCACGGTACGGGGAATCTGGTTTAAAGGGTTGCATAGGGTTGTTGGATTTCAGAAGTGCTATACGCCAAAATGGTCCTGCCCTCCAGTGTTTTATGTCTGACCCCTGTCTGTACATTATGGTTGGAAAGTATTGTTTAAACGTTTATATAATAATAATAATAAGACTAACAATTAGTCACGGTAAATATTAGACTAAAATCTAGTGGTAATAATACTAGGTTTTGTCGAAGGAAATTATTTTATAGTAAACGAAGCGTTGACCGAGTACCAAGTCACCACCTTCTCAAGTGAGTGATTGGTCCCTTTCATCTTACACATAAATATGAAGTATTTTATATAAACTACATGTTATGTGTGCATATTATCTGTATAATTGCTATGTATGCTGGATGAACGAGTTTATACATGTTTTAAATGATTTAAACTGTATATGTATTTTATATCTACGATAATGTTGGGGTAAAACATGGGTAGATGTAATAGATGGAGTATGATTTGGATGATGAGTTGAGAGGTGAAATAGACCTTGAGGTGAGGATGAGAGGTGGACGATGTGAGAAGCCTTTTTCCCAAATGATGGCCCCGTCATTCAACAGAGTATGGATGACAACCACAGACTATTCTAGGCAGTCCAGTGGAAAACTAGCAGGCTCGCAACCTGTAGGTGTTGTGAGCAATGTGTTTACTCGGTGTAGTCTAAACCTTGGAGACCATGCAGACTTGGTGCCTAAACCTTGGCGATCATGCAGACTTGATGCCTAAAACCTGAAGACTATGTAGACTTAGTGCCCGTTGTGTAAACCTTGATGATCATGCAGACTTGATGCCTAATCCCTGGTGACTATGCAGACTTAGTGCCTAAGCCCTGGTGACTATGCAGAATTAGTGACCGTTGTGTAAACCGTGGCAATGATGGATTTCGTGCCGATTCCTTAGGATGATCCTTAGGAATGAATGAACGAGGAATAGCTGATTCTTAGGGTAGATCCTGAAGACTAAGGAAGATAATGGGGAGGGGTAATTAAGTTGATTGTTTGATTGTTTAAACATAATAATTATATTATTGTGGGTTGAAAACCCTATGTACTCACCAGGTTTCCCAACCTGACCCACTCAGGTTATTTATATCACAGGTGTCGATATGAAGTGACATTACACTAAGAGATTAAGGAGATATAGATCACTAGTGTAAATGAATGTAAGTTCATTTTATGCTTATGTTTCTGTATTGATGATGACATCCCAAATGTTTTAAAATGAATAAAATACGTTTCTTCGAAAATGCTTTGATAACGTATTTATTGTGTTTTTTTTCTGGGATTAAATTCCGCAAAATTTTTATTAAAAGAGGTACACTGATTTTCATAAAGCAAAAACAAAATCGGTCTTTTCTAGCTGTGAAAATGGGGTTGTCACTAAATACATGCAATTTTCCATTTAAACAACCCAAAGGAGTAATTTTGCTTTAAGGTAACCAATGAGACTCTACCCCTATTTCTAGCAAATCCCATAAGTAAACATTAACCTCAGCTGCAAGAGAAAATGAGTATAATTACATCGCTACACCAACAACAAAAGTAAGAAAACAATAAATGTGAAGTCAAACACAATTTTTTCCACTTTCATCAACTCCATCAGAAGACAATAATCTCCATTACAAGGGCTAAATCTACAAAGGTGATGATTATTCATATTGCAACTTTCTTTTCTTTAATGAACTATACATGGCCATTCCACAACAACAAACTCACATGTTACCCTAAGAAATAAACAAACATAACCAGAAATAGATGGTACAAATCTATTTTTTTAATTCCTTTCTAATATCCAATCAACAAAAAAGTGAATATAAAAGTTTATAAATGCTTAAAAATGGAACTTTTATAAGAATCACACACACACACACACATATCAGATGACACGTATACATACATACAAATCAAATCCCATACATGCATATGTATAGAAGATCATACTTGATACACCTTTGTGTTGCAGATTTGTCCCAGATTGCTATATTGCAAACATTTTGGTACCACTAGTTTTGATCTTGCAAGAATATATAGATCCTTGAGATATTGCAAGAAAACTCAAACTATTGTATTAAAGAAATATATGAAGGTAATTATTAGAAGTTGAATGCAGTAAAACAACATCTAACCAAACCAATCCTGCATTTCCCCTGCCTACCTGAGTTATGACAATTTTACAGGCCTGCACAAAACTATCACATTTGATGGTAACCAGAGAAATACCAGAATGCCCTCAATTTCAAATTTTGCACCATAGTGTAAAAGGTTTGCGCCAGTATGCCTAATTGGGGTAAGTAGAACCCAAAACTTGCACAATTGGATTAAACGACAAAATAGCAACACCAATTGGCAATCAGGAACAAACTGAGACTTCATCAAAATAACAACACCAAATAGCAAGAAAAATTAGCAATCGATTCCATCTCGAAGATTGATTATTAAGATAAAAGACAACACCCATGCACATAAAAGGTTGAGATTTTCTATTTCTTGCTTATATAATAGCAAAACTTTGAGAAAAAATAAGGATTGAGCCTAGAGTGTTATTAACATAACTTTAACAAATAGATGGATAATGTAAAATACAAAGAATGCAAAGAATTTAAAAGAAAAACTTACATGTAGATTACACGAAGACTATTTTAATATGGTCAATAAAGATAAACTTTTTACCTAAAAATACAATTCTTGTTAGTTCTGTTTGTTGGTTTATTGCCTTTTTTAATCACTTGTTTTAAGCAGAAAAATGAAAAATATAAGAAACTTCCCTGGTTTCGTGTGTATGTGCAGGAAATGAAGAGAGAACAAAAAAATTGCCAACAACCAACGAGACTCTACTTCTATCTCTTTTTTTAAACTTAGTTAATACAAAAGGAACAACCATTAAAGCTAGATGACTACTTTTGGCCTTTTCAACTACAACTTTAAACAAAACATTAAAATGGCAACAGCCTTCATTAAAAGAAAAGAGTCAAACACTCAATCTAGAGTAGGAATAATGGAAAATTTGATAGCCCAAGGGAGCACACGTACTTGCAACTTGATTCAATTCTTCTTTTATTATATAATAAGTATTATGGATTATTATAATATTCTCCTTTTTAATCCATAATTTTTATCTGCTTCACTCCCAGTAAGTTGCGCATTTCTTCAAACTTCTTGCTTGCCATGGATTTTATGAGAATCTATGCCTTATATTCCATGCTTTTCACATGGATGAATTTTATGTCCCCATTCTCAACACATTCACGTATGAAATGAAACCTTGTGTCTATGTGTTTTCTTCTCCCATGAAACATTAGGTTCTTTATCAGATCTATAGCTGATTTGTTGTCAACATGTAGCACCAAAGGACTAGTTTTCTTTCCTTTTAACTCGCTAAGGAACCAACGCATCCATATCCCTTGGCACGTTTCACTTGTTGCCTTCATGAATTCTGCTTCGCATGAGGAAAGAGCTACACTCCTATGTTTTTGCGACGCCCAAGTAACCAAATTTTCATTAAGATAAAATGACATTCCTGATGTGATGCGTCTGTCATTTATGTCCCATGCAAGATCACTATTTGTGTACCCAGTTACAATGTATTCTCCATTCCCCCTAGTGTACTTTAAGCCATAATCAATGGTTCCTTTGATATACCTCATAATATGTTTCATTTCTTGTAGATGCTTGACTATGGGTCTCTCCATGAATTGAATTACAATCCTGAAAGCATATGAAGTGTCAGGTCGAGTGTGTGTGAGATATCTCATACCTCCAATGATGCTTTTGTACTCCGTGGGATTTACTGGGTCTCCCTCTTCATCTTTCGTTACCTCTAACTTGGGTTCCATTGGGTATTTACATGAGTTGCACTCAGCCATGCCTGCCTTCTCCAAGATATTTTTCGCATAAGCTGTTTGCTTTAGAGTAATACCATCCTTTTGTTGACCCACTTCAATACCCAGGTAATATGACAATGAGCTAAGGTCACTCATTTCAAACTCTTGTTGCATTTTTTCTTTGAAGAGCTTCACCTCATTACTACAATTTACTGTAACAATCAAATCATCAACATACACCCCAACCATTAAGAGCTTACCATTCCTTTTTCTTGTGTAAACTGCATACTCTTGTGGGTATCTTATAAATCCTAAATTTTCAGACATTTATCCAGACGGGAGTTCCAAGCTCTAAGAGCTTGACGAAGCCCATACAAAGCTTTTGACATCTTATATACTTTTCTTGATTCATTTTGATTCACAAACCCCTACGATTGAGTTACATAAACTTATCCTTCCAAATCTCTGTTTAGAAATGCAGATTTTACATCAAGGTGGTGAACAATCCATCCATTTTTATCTACAAGGGCAAGCAAAATACGTACTGTTTCAAGTCGAGCAACAAGTGCGAAGACCTCATCAAAATCTATCCTGGGTTTCTGAACATAGCCCTTTGCTACCAACCTCGCCTTGTGCTTCAAAACTTTTCCTTCTGGATCCTTTTTCAGTTTGTAAACCCACTTGAGACCAATGGGTTTTCGACCTGGTTGGAGTTCAACCAGATTCCAAGTTTTATTTTTTTTCAATGGCTTCCAATTCACTTCTCATTGCATTTACCCTATCAACATTCTCACTAGCCATGAAGTATGACATAGGCTCCTCACTATCATGCATGAATAAAAGTTCGTTACACTCATCATAAATATCATCAAATGAATGATACCATTTCAGGGATCCTCCACCTGTCGATTCTGATTCAGTACTTGCAGAAGCATCTGAACTGGTCGAACTTGAGGGTGTAAGTGTAGAGACTTGTGCACTTGTCTATTGGGTTTGTTCTGGTGTAGGACTATTCATCCAGATTTCATGTTCCTTGTTGCTCACATCTTCATAGTTATCTTCTGAAGAGTAGCCTTCAATTGTAAAAGTTGCTCCCGGTGTACTTCTAAACAAAGTTGACTTTTCCCATGACCAAGATTTATCTTCTTCAAAACATACATCCCTACTGATGCATATTTTCCATGTTTATGGATCAAACAATCTGTATGCTTTTGTTCCTGTCTCATATCCTAGGTGTACCAAACGTTTTCTTCGATAATAAAGTTTCTTAAGATGTCTTCTTGTTTTTCTTGCATGAGCAACACATCCAAACACTCTTAAGTGATCAACTTGTGCCTTTCTTCCAATCCACATTTCATAAGGTGTTGCATCTTTTAAGGCTTTTGTGGTCACCCGATTAAGAACATAAACATCATGATGTACAGCCTCTCCCCATAATGTTTCTGGTACATGCATACTCTTGAGCATACTTCTTGCCATATCTACAACAGTTCGGTTTTTTCTCTCCACCACTTCGTTTTTCTGTGGGGAATATGGTTCTGTGTAGTGTCGTTTTAGACCGGTTTCTTCACAATACGTGGTGAATTGTTTAGATAGAAATTCACCAACACGATCTGTTCGGAAGGTCTTTAACTTTTCACTAGTTTCAGTTTCAACTGATATCCGTAACTTTTTGAAAACACTGAAGGCTTCATCCTTAGACTTCAACATATATACCCACATTACTCGAGTAAAATCATCAATTAACAACATAAAATATCGGTTACCATTAGGTTTGGGTGGTGAAATAGGACCATAAAGGTCTCTGTGTACTAGCTCAAGCCTCTATTTTGCCTTGAAGCTTGCTTGTGATGGGTATGATTTTTGTGTCTGCTTTCCCACTAGACATCCCTCACACAACCCTGTAGGGTTGTATATCTTTGGTAGTCTACAAACTAAGTTCTTGTCTGACATGTGTTTGAGAGCAGTAAAGTTAACATGACCCATTCGTGCATGCCAAAGCCAAGTTTGTTCACAAGTCTCTCGAAGCAGACATTTGGACCTAACTTCATTCAAAATGATTTTATATAGACAATATGGAGATTTTTTTACCTTCATGAGTAGTCTCCCTTTTACATCATGAACCTACAAAAATGATCCATGTATCAAGATCCGGTTACCATTCTCTGCTAGTTGACTCAAAGATATGATATTATTACACAAGCTTGCGATATAGTAAACATCTTGCATCTTTCGTTGCTCTCCATTCTTGCACTGGAAAATAATAGAACCTTTCCCCTCTATACGCACCTTGGACCCATCTCCAAATTTTACATAACCTTGAGTTGTTTGGTTAAGATTACAAAACTTATCTTTCTGACCGGTCATGTGGTTACTTGCTCCATTGTCTAGATACCACACATTTGACTGAGTTGTTTCATCACTTGCTAGCTTTAGTTTTGGTGTCACTTTTTCTTCATTCAGGAACACCTCCTCTATTGCTTCATTGTTGTCAAAAGAAGCCAATAATAATGTCGGTTCAGCATGATCTTGGGTCAGATTTGCTTCATGGTTCCTTTCACGTCTTGGGTTTCTACACTCTGAGGCATAATGCCCAAATTCTTGACAGTTATAACATTGGAGTTTTCTCTTTTAATGATTGTTAGATGTCCCACGATTTCCTTCTCATTGTTGGTCAACTATGCCTCTTCCATGACATCTTCCATGGCCTTTACCACGGTTGTTATAGTTTTTCCATCTGCCATGACTTCTTCCACGACCTCGTTGATTGCTTGGATTGCTATGGTAGGATCTGTGAGAGCATTTTGAGTCCGCTTCACTTTGCTTCTTGTTTCTTTTAGACCACTCTTAGTGAGTCAATAGAAGCTTCTTTTCTTCAACTTCACTGTGCCCTCAGATTCTCTCCTTGTGAGCTTTCAACCTACCAACAACTTCTTCAACAGTCATCTTATCAAGATCCGTGAATTGCTCAATGGTTGATGCAATCTGCAAAAACTTTGATGGAACTGCCCGTAGTAGCTTCTTCACTACATAAGTTTCCTTAACTTTGACTCCTAACACCCGAATATTGCTTATAATATTGTTTATCTTCATAGCAAACTCATCCACTGTCTCCATCTCTTTCATACTTAAAACTTCAAATTCTGCTTTTAACGTCTGCACCCTTGCTGTCTTTAATCTATCAGCCCCCATGTACGTGAGTTTTAGAGTAACCCATGCTTCCATTACTGTTTGTTTTTCTACCAAAGACAACAACATATCTTATGGGATTCCTTGATAGATGGCTACAAGTGCCATCTTATCTTTTCTAACTTCAACTACATCTTCTGGTTTACTGGGCTCTAGAGCTTCCCAAACACCTTGTGCTTGCATGAGCACTTTCATTTTAATGGCCCATGCAACGTAATGGTTTCTTGATAGCATAGGATAGTGTAGTGTAATCTGCCCATCCTTCTTGTTCCTTGACGAATCTACCATGGATGCAGATCGGGGTGGATATTTTGGCATAAACTTGGAGCTCTCTGATACCAAATGTTGGTTTATTGCCTTCTTTAATCACTTGTTTTAAGCAGAAAAATGAAAAAGAAAAGAAACTTCCCTGGTTTCGTGTGTCTGTGAAGGAAATGAAGAGAGAACAAAAAAATTGCCAACAACCAACAAGACTTTACTTCTATCTCTTTTTTAAACTTACTCAATACAAAAGGAGCATCCATTAAATCTAGACAACTACTTCTGACCTTTTCAACTACAGCTTTAAACAAAATATTAAAATGGCAACAACCTCCATTAAAAGAAAAGAGTCAAACACTCAAACTCGAGTAGGAATGATGGAAAATTTGACAATCCAAAGGACCACACGTGCTTGCAACTTGCTTCAATTCTTCTTTTCTTATGTAATAAATATTATGGATTTTTATAATACTGTTCAACTGAGAAGCAACTAACTAACATAAAATAAATCAACACAAAAAATCAAGTAATCAACAAATAAACCTTGCAAAAAGATCAAATAAAACATCGAACATCAAAACATGTATTATTAAACAATAGAAATCAAAACCAAAACCAACCCCAAATTCATTCATGTACTCAAAAGATTTTCAAATATCCTGAATAATGTTATATATACACTAATGAAAAATAATTAAAACCCCATTAATATGCAATATAGAATATTTGAAGAACACCTATATTGAATCAAAAATACCTATTTTCATCAGATTATGACAACCCACATCTGTATAGGTAACTAATGTTGGATTAGTGTCTAAGCCCATAACTATTTCGGTATGTACTTGACCCGGTTGTGCATGGTTCTTTTGGGTTGCCTTCACCAAAGCAGCTTGATAGAATGATTTATAGAGAAAGAAGATTAATTATGATTTATTAATATATTATATGAATAATATATTAAAAGAGAAATCATATTGTTTAATTAATATTAGTCAATAGTTAATTAAGAATTAATTTTGTGGCTAAAAGAGATTAATTAAACTTAGGGGACTGGATTTGTAATTATAAGATAATTACAATTGGGCTATGGATTACCTAATAATATATAGGTTGGACGAATTCTATCGGGAAGCCCATTATAAATCTTCCAAGGGATATGTTAAAGGAATCCATGGGCTGCTTAGGGCCTAAGCAGTCAAATTAGGATTTCCTTGTTTGATAACCCTAATAGCCTCACTATTTAAGGACCCCTAGAGCACCAAAAACGTGGCCAAGAGTTTCCTTAGGGTTTCTAAATGTTTTTGGGTGCTTCTCCTCTTTTCCTAAGTCATCCTCTTGCTCTTGGTGTTTGTAAGCCATTAGAGGTACTGCACTTGTGGTACTTGCTTTCAAAGCTAAGGAGATTCAAGGAACTAGTTGTTATTACTATATAACAACAAAAGGTATCTATTCTATTCTTCGCTGTGGATTTCAAAAATAGTACTAGCATGCCAGGTTTCTTTTTGTGCTCATAAAGTTGTATAACTAATAGTGAAAACATAGATCCAACTCTACGGTTGCATGCACACATAAGATTGTTTGTATAAAACCCATCAGTGGTATCAGAGCTTTTGGTTTTTTTTTTTTTTTTTTTTTTTTTTTTTTTTTTTTTTTTTTTTTTTTTTTTGTTTTCAATTAGATTTGATACAAATGTATGAATATAACAATTAGGGTTTATGGCTAATAAACCCTAGAGGCTTGATTTTCGAAATTAGGGTTTCTAAACCCTAAATTTCGAAATTTTTGGTAAGATTTCCTAAACCTTTTTCTTTGGCCCCAAGATTTCGATTTTAGGGTTGTCTAACCCTAGAATTTTGAAATTACCTCCTTCCCCAAGATTAGATCCTAAATTTAAGGGATTTGGATAATGAAATATCTTGTAATTATCCTTAAATGTTTAAATTTGGTAATTAAAGATTTTGAATTATCCCATCCCATAATTTCGAATTCTAGGGGATTTAAGGGATTAGGTTAAATTAATTGTTTAATTTAAAAGAAAATAAAAGATAATTGTCAAATTAATTAGATAATCATTTCCTTATGTGATAAACTTGATTTATTTGAATTATTTCATATACTATCTTGCAAGAAATTGAATTAGGTTATATTTAGATAATTACTAATTAATTGGTTAATTATTATTATTTGTAATTTGATCTAGAATGTTCTTACTTATGTTTTGAAAAGTTTCAAAAACTTACCCTCAAGTTTGGAATTTAAATTTTGATTCAAAGTTTAATTTTTGAAAGTCTAAATTCTAAAACCCTAATTTTGAAAGGTTCAAATTTACACCCTTGTGGTTTATTGATTTAATTACAAGTTTAATTAAAAGAAAGAATTGATAAGCCATAAATTAAAAAGGTTTAAGACTAATTAAATTAAAGGTATAATTAATAGTTTAAACCACCTAGTATTTTGAAAGTGTAAACTACACCCTATAATATATATATATATATATATATATATATATATATATATATATATATATATATATATATATATATATAACATTAAAAGTTTAATATCATATATGTATAACTTAAACTGCTAGTCTTACCGTTATTAGGCCTCATTCACGAAGCCGATCTATAAGGGGGGTATAAGGTTATGGCCTATAAAATGACCGTTTAATGGGTGTCCACTATCACCCATTAAAACTATAATGAATAATAAAGTAAATAAATGTTTACAAAATTCCCAATCTTAGTTAATTTAGGAAAAATTGAATTGATGCAATTCCATGAAATTACACTTTGTACCCCTTGCTAATACGTTAGTGGAGCGTGTATGGTTAACCGACACATTAATTGAGTTCTAAGCAAAGGTGGAAAATGGCGACTCAATGTTTGTCATAGTTCGGTGGAGCATGTGTGGTTAACTGGCACATCGAATAGGGGACTGTAGCATTGGGGGCACCATGTAAGTTTGCATGGTTATTCACACCCTGTTTTGTGATCCTCGGCATCCCAGTCACAAATCGAGGGGCATATTGAGATTTAACATGCCATTGTAAAGTTCAATGAATCTCAAAATATCTAGGAGTTTTCAATAGATTTGAAACTTAAATTTCCTTTTCGTTTTCATGGTGGAAATTGGTAAATCGTCATTTACCTACCTTCAAATATTCTGCAACTAGATTACGGTGTCCCTCTTCTAGGTTGTAGAGTATTGTGTTGGATCCTAGCTTGATGTTTCATTTGGGTGTCACATCAAGGATTCTATTCAACGAAGCTGCCCTATTTACTTGAAAGATCTAAGAGATGGGAGAGTCAAAACGTATGGCTCTACTTCAGGTGAAACCCATTAACTAACTCTTTTAAGTTCCTATTCTAGATTCTTAATACATGATGTGATAAGATTACATTTTGATGTTTTGTAGGAATGAAGAAAAGAGAGGAAGCTTAAGGGAAGAAGTGAGCTGAATCTAATCGTGAAGAAATGGATTTCGATCGCATCACTTGAAGATTAGATTCTTGAGCTACTACTTGGAGTTAGAATAGATTGCAAAGAAATATGTATTAACATAGTTTTTCAATTGAATTGCATTGTAAGGACAAATTATTCCGCAATAAAATAAATTTTGATTTTATATTATTTATTTATCCTTGCAATGGCGTGTATAACATTCATCAAATGTGAAATTTGGAAAAAGGTTTTCTTATTCTTGCACATTTGAAATTGGTAAGTTGTGATGTCTTGGATAAGACAAAGACCAACTATGACCAATTTTGTGAAGTGTTTTGTCTTGATAAAAGCTACACTAACTCTTGAGTTAATTATGCATGTGAGTTCTATGAGTTCTCATTTAAATTCATAAAGACAAAGCACCTTGATCGATGGAAAGTACATTGATATGTAAGGATAACTTGCTAAACTACTTGGAAGACATGGTGGGCACTCGTGTTACCATAAGGCAAGAAATCAAGATTGAGAAAGTTCAGTCCATATGAGTTTGGATTTGTCACAAACTTTGGTTTTGGCAAATTCACATGGATAGGAACACATACACCATAAAATCGAAGTGTCATAAGATTCCCTCCTTCATGAAAATGATTGTGAGGAAATGCTTTCACTAAGAGAGATTTTAAGAAGATAGCAATTGTGAAAATTGTATTCTCGAATTCGATTATGGTTACGGCATCCCTTTCCATAGTTAGAATTGTGAGATTTGGCAATTGGGTATTAAAAATATGAACTTAAGAAATTCAATAGGTATTGTTTCTAGAAGTTCGGCTGTTTTCTGAATACATGTCAAAGCTAGTGGGAGCATAAGTGTTATGCTTATATGATAATAATCATCATGATAGTGGGAGCATAAATGTTATGCTTGTATGATTATTAAGGCAAGTATTGCAAGCTAGCAATATTAATTATAGAAAACAAGAGTTATACTTTGCAAAGTCGTAAGGGTTGAAAAGTTGTTTTGCTATAATTAAGAGAGAGAATATTATACTTCGTTTCAAAATCTAAAGCTTAGATTGAGAAATTTTAATAAATTTAGTCAAAGGATACATAGTGTGTTCTTAAATTTCGATTATGATTACTGCATCCCTCTTCATAGTTCGAATTGTAAGAACGTGACACATAAAATATTATGGCAGAAGATTGATAGAGTATCGTATCTTTATGTAAGACATTATACATCATGTCCCATACACTTCGGGTATAGGATCGATTGCAAGTGCTATAATATTTGACCATTCTAAAATTTTCCAAATGTCTAGCGCATTAAGAGGGAAAAAGGACAAGAATCGGTTTTGACTAAGATAATTAAATAACTATCAAAGGACGATCCAAAGTTCGCTGAGGACTGGTCGCTTGTGAGTAGTTGGAAGTATGGTATTGGATGGACTATATCAACATTATTATGAATATATAAGATTCTATTAAGAATGAGTTGTCATATGGCAAATATGAAAATGTTTCCATATTGGGAGTTGGATATTGAGAGTCTATGTTTAGATTAGAAAATTTTATGCAAAAGGATGTTCAAAGGAATTTACTTTGAGTGAGAGACATCATGTCTATGGAATTGTCTTGTAACAATCTCCAATAGAGGACTTTGTAATTTCATTGACAATAGTCATTGTGACTTTAGTGCAGTGACATTACGAAAGGATCGTTACATTAAACATTAGAATATAACATATTCTATAAGTGGAAAGAATTTAATATTCTTACACTTGTGATAAGGATTGGGAGTTGTTAAATGAGTATGATTGGAATTCTGTTCATTTGATCTATTTCACAACGTAATGACCATAGGTAAACATTGTGTACATGCTAAGAGCATGAGACAGTTGTAGTAATAATTCAAGTAATAAGTTAATTAACAGAAACGACAAATAATGAGTAATCGATATGGTGATGAATAAAAGGTGTTTTATTTATACTCAAAGGTGTGGGACCATATAGGATTAGTATTATTCTTGTGTTTCACTTTGCATGTTTTACTTCCTAAATAATTAATTATTTCAGAATAATCAAATTATTCGAATGGTCCACAGTCGTTCATATGTTGGAAGTAGGTATGAATGAAGACTATCATGAATTGGTTTGTAGACTATATAAAGTTTATTAGACATAGAAAAGGTTTGCTGCAACGTTTATGAGTGCTTATGAATATGATTTTGAGCATTGAATTAAACCCATGCTCACAAGAATCACTTCATGGATTTTATCACGAGTGATTGTGAGTCGATAATATTGTATATTCTTGAAACCGAGACGTGTGAGTTGTTATTTGTTGGTCGGTTGCACAATGATAATAAGTAAACGCACCAGTAACTTGGTGTCATAAAACTTATTGTTGTGTGTGATTCGATGAGTGAGTGCAAGAGAGCATATGAGTCGAAGTTTATCCATTCCTTTTACTCAAAGTGGGATACAAGCGATATCTGTGGGCCCCTCGATGATTTAGTGATGGCACATAAGCGCTTGGCCAAGCCGAGACTAAGTTGATGTGTTCAATTGTAGTCTGTTGTCAGTCGTCATAAATCGGAAATCGGGAAACAGAACATAGACTGAAAGAATGATCAAAATCCATGTCTCATGTCTATACGATATCTAGAATGGAGGAATATATGATCCCTTTTCTAAAGGACACGCTTCTGATAAGATCAGAGTTGACAACGGCTTTTCAAAGCTACGATTGCTAATCAGGATCTGAAGTTATACGCAGAATACTTATTAGACTTATCCAAGTGGGAGACTGTTGGATTAGTGTCTAAGTCCATAATTATTTTGGTATGTACTTGACACGATTGTGCACGATCCTTTTGGGTTGCCTTCACCAAAACAACTTGATAGGATGATTTATGGAGAAAGAAGATTAATTATGATTTATTAATATATTATATGAATAATATATTAAAAGAGAAATCATATTGTTTAATTAATATTAGTCAATAATTAATTAAGAATTAATTTTCTGGCTAAAAGAGATTAATTAAACTTAGGGGACTTGATTTGTAATTATAAGATAATTGCAATTGGGCTATGGATTACCTAATAATATATATGTTGGACGAATTCTATGGGGAAGCCCATTATAAATCGTCCAAGGGATATCTTAAAGGAATCCATGGGCTGCTTAGGGCCTAAACAGTCAAATTAGGGTTTCATTGTTTGATAACCCTAATAGCCTCACTATTTAAGGACCCTTAGAGCACCAAAAACGTGGCCAAGAGTTTCCTTAGGGTTTCTAGATGTTTTTGGGTGCTTCTCCTTTTTTCCTAAGTCATCCTTTTGCTCTTGGTGTTTGTAAGCCATTAGAGGTACTACACTTGTGGTACTTGCTTTCAAAGCTAAGGAGATTCAAGGAACTAGTTGTTATTACTATA